>NC_141940.1:129270241-129424494 GCF_057802395.1 Ceratotherium simum simum
CCAGCCCCTGGGAGAACCTGACCTCCCACTTTAGGACTTTCACGGCCAAGGAAGGGAGGCGCACGTTTGGATAAAGAGCTCCGAATCCGGCCTCCTTCCCAATGAAGCTGGGGGCGCCCTAAGTCCAGAAAATTCCATGTCCTCCGCGCCCTCCTTGGAAGCCTGGAGGGTCTCAGTTAATATTACAGAGTCGTGAGCTTCCTCGATCCATGAACACCGGGCGCACCCCAATAACTCAAGGTTTGCACTGTGGGCGCTCGGCCTCTCTAAGGACATCCAATTTGGGGGCGCCGTGTCAAGAGGTTGGGCGAGAAAGGGCGCTGGGATTCAGGCCCAACCCTGCTAGCTTCATAGGACTGACACCAAGATTTGGGTGCAAAATTGCCCCTCCCAAAGCCCCCCACCTCGATCCCCAGGATCACACCCCACCCTGCCGCACAGCCCTGGTCCTTGAACACCAGGGCTGAAGAAATGTGGAGCCCCCCTCTCTCCATGTTCTCGGTCACTTAATTTTCCCTAACTGTCTGTCTCGGGCACCTCTCCTTCCATGCTCCAGGGCCCTATAGCCGCGATGACCGTCACCAACCAGGAGGAATAATCCTCCCTAAGAAAGCCTTCCCTCAGCCATTCTGCGCGGGGAGCTCGGGGACACCGTGCGCTCAGGGCCCGCCGCTCCAAGCGCAGGGCCTGGGGGCTCCCGGGACCCCCACCCGCGCGGAGAAACCTCAGCAAACCCGGGGAGGTTGGCAGCAGCCGGGACTCTAAGAAACCTGAACTTTTAAGAGGCAGCTTTCAACCCACGAGCTGAGCCGTCCGCCGGCCTGTAGCAATTGGCTTTCCAGAACATTCGAAAGCTCATCCCGCCAGGCAGCAGGGAGCCTGGAAAAAGTTTAATCCTGTTCCCCTGAAAAGTAATTCCAAAACTGTTCACCCGCCTTGCCACCGCCTCCAAGCTGGAATTCTCAAATCTTTCTTCCATTTCCAAAGCTTGCCTCACATTCTTCCTCCTCCCGCACCCCCTCTGTCCGACACCCCTCCCCCATCGTGGGTGGGACTGGGCCCCTTTAGGACCCGTCCTGGGAGCCCCCGTCTCCTTGGGGTCCGCTCCCCAGTCCTCTGGAGAGCAGAGCCTGACGCACGCGCGCCCGCGTGCGAGCCAATTCTGCCCCCTGGAAGGGCATTTTTCAAACCCAGAATCCTATTTACATCTGGAAAGCCGAGCTCACTTTCCCTTCTGCGCGGGGGGGAGGGAAAAAAATAAGATTATGAAGAATAAAAGTGATGAATTAGCCGGCGCGTTAAGCGATCGTAAATCAGTCTTGGGGTGATTTGCGGTCAGTTTCAATTAGTCCCGAATATGCTAACTAAAGCGCAGTACACTGGTTTAGACAGTCATTTCTTCATTAAGGACCGGGCACCGATTTCTTTCACAAACGCCGTAATCTGATTTCCTTCTGATTTCCATTACAGACAGTGAATAATGACATTTAATTTAGCTCTGCGCCATAAACCCAAAGATATTTGTTGTAATTAAATTACCGCCTGCTCCTCACCGTGGTCTCATAACTTTCGATTATAACCCTGACAGCTGGGTGCTATGAGCTTCCAGGACGATACTAAAAATAAAAGGTTAATAAGGACCAGCTTCCATAGGATCCTCAATTTATTTACAGCAAATTTCCACACTCAACTGAAACTCTATCCTCTAACAACACGGGACGGGCTGTCCCGAAATGGATTGCCAAACAATTTGGAGACAGGATTAAAATCTAGTTCTTTCTGGCCCCCTGTTTCTCCCTCCACCAGCCCTGGTGACACCGCAGGACCACGGACATGTTACCACTAATTGATTTTTATGAGCGCTTTCTGCCCTCTGCTCTCTGTCAGGCGACTCCTTGCCCTGTGGCCGGTGGAAAATTATTTCTGCTACTCTCTTCTCATGTTTATTTCTATTATTATTTACAGTCGTTAAATTTTAATTCGCCTCCGGATCGATAGCCGCCGGCTTCTCCCCCCTTTTTATTTTAGGGCCCTCGCAAGATGGGCAGACACCCGGGAACCAATCTTCTGCCAACCCCAGTTCCTCCCGCAAAGGTGCTCTTCAGTAATAGACTAGTGAAAGAAATAGTGTGGAATTAAATTACAAGTAATTTATTTTTATAGAAACAGTACATCAAGGCCTGGGAGATATTACAGATCCCGGGCAGAAAGACACTGCGTGGTGACATAAAAGTTGATGTCCCCTTCAGCGAAAGTTCAATCTTTTCATTAATTTATATGGCGCAGCCCAATCCATCTTCCCAGAGAAGGGAAGCCAGCGGGAAAGCCACCCTCGGAGGCCGGCCTCCTCGCCTCGCTGCTGCGGCCACAGATGCCCAGAGGGACTCGCCCGGGCAGAGGGTCCCAGACCCTGTTCCCCCCTCCTCTGCGGGGCGGAGAAGAGCTGGAAATACCCCAGGACTGTTGCATTTTGTCCCAAGTCAGCCTTGTGACTGCAGCGACACGGAAAGACGGAACGGGCTTAGGAGCAAAAATAGATATTTTTTCCAAGTTAAAAATTTTTGTAAAACACACGTGTATTTTCGTTTCATCAATAAAATCCTGGGAGAGCCGTGTTTGAATACGTGGACCCTACAACCAATGAGAAACCGGCCTCTTCGTAGCCCTCGTCATTCACGGCCCCCTCTCCGGTTGGCAATATTAGTTCCATTTATTTAAAACCAGTCCCCAGAGCCCGGGGATTCTGGGCTCTCTCTAGTCTCCGCCGCCCTGCTGTCCTGCTCAGATCCGTGAGAACCAAGGCCGAGCTTCCAGGCCCGACCTCCCAGGCGGCGGGGTCTGCGGGACCCCGAGGAAGCGACACAGGAGCGAATGTCCGCCAGCCTGCCCCATAAATAAATTAATACGTTGAACTTAACGGTTGCAATGCGAGAGAAAGGCCTGTCGGAGCGTCCCCTCCGCGCACGTGCTGCGCACGCCCAGGGTCCCCGCAGAGGGCGGCTCGCCAGATGGGGCATCACCAATTCATGCGCCCGCTCCCCCGCCCCGCCCCGAGCCCCCCGCGCCCGGGCTAATCCGGCCCCGCGCGGGCAGGAGCCGCGCTCATCAAGATGCCCAGCGTGCGAGGCTCCCCCTGCCCTCGCCCCTCGCCTCCCCTCCCTGGAGTGGAGGGAGGGGGCTAGCTAGGAGGGGGGAAATTGAGGAGGGGTGTGGGGATGAGAAGCGAAACCTTGAAAGAAAAGGAAAAGAGTGATCCAAATTCATGACAGCTTGGAGGTGGAAGGTGAGCCGGAAGGGCACGTGCCCTTCGTGCGAACCGTGCGCCCAGACACTCGAGGCCCCCGGGCATCTCCAACAGGCCTGATTCCAGCGCGCCCCCCAGTCTCCCCGCGCTCCTAGAAGGGCTCGGCGGCCCTGTGGCGGGGACGGGCACGCGTCCTACCTGCACGCGTGCCTCCGAGAGCCCCAGGCGCTGGCTGAGCTCCTCGCGCATGAAGGCGTCCGGGTAGTGCGTCTCGTCGAACAGGCGCTCCAGCTCGTTCAGCTGCTCCAGCGTGAAGTTGGTGCGGCTACGTCGCTGCTTCAGTTTGGTCTGCCCGTCCTCGTCCTCCGACTTCACGTCCTCGCGCTTGTCCTTGCAGTCGTAAATACCTGCGGGGGTGGGGGCCGAGGGCACAGCGCTGAGACTCGGAGTCGCCGCCCGGGGCTCCCCGAGCCCCTCCGCCAGCTCCCGCCTCCCCAGGGCCCGCGGGGCCTGCGCCCGAGCGAGGCGGCCCGCGTGGGCGTTATTGCGCGGGGACTTGGTGCAAACCCAAGTGTGTGCATGAGGTGGAAGGGGGCCTCCGCCGCCAATGCGCCCTGACGCAAAGCCTGCGTCGAGTCGATGTAACTAACTCCAGGGGAAGACACGCTCTTTGGTAACAACTCGGGCATAGGCGGCGCGGTGTTTCTTGGCCTAATCTTGGAACAGAAGAGTTTGCTCAATTTTCCACTTCGTGTCTGTTGACATATTGACATAGCCTAACCTGTTTTTTTGAAAGGGAGTGGGATGTTAAATATTATTTTTAACTCAAAGAAGCTAACGTGGAATCGCCCAAGTGTCGGGTCCCCGGCGGGGCGGGCCCAGGCCAGGCTGGGGTCCAGGCCCGGGAGAGCCGCTGCCCTGAGCTGCCGCGCAGCGGGACAGGGCCGCGCCAGCCGGGCCGGAGCCTCCCTCCGGACGCCGTGAGCTGGGCGCGCGACCCCGCGCTGGTCCCTTTCTGACCAAGACAGCAAAGCCGTATCTTAACGCGCACCAGGGCGCCCGAGGGAACACCCAGAGACACAGGCCCTCGGTTTCCCCGTTTGTCGCGCTCTCTCTTTCACACATTCACTCGCGTTGGGGCACGCGCCCCGCCAGGGCGCCAAGAGAGGCACTTTCTTCCATCCAAACATTATGAGCGCGTGTGTGTTTGCTGCGGGAGGAGGACCGGGCTGAACACCGGGCAGTATAAGATCACCATTTAGGAGATTCTAACCTGAACACCGCTCCTTCCCACCTCCAGAAAACGCAGCCTGTCACCAAGCTCAGAGATTTAAAATAAAAGGAATCCAGACCCCGTGGCTGGTAGGAACTGGACCTCCACGAATTCTGTTACCCTGTGCTTTTTCTTCCCATCGTGGGGCCGGCTGGGCACAGGCAAAGAGCACCTTTCTGCCCCAATTAGCTGTCTCCTCAGTGTCAAGAAGAGGCTGGAGACTCGTTCCAAATTCCTGGGGTCCCACCACTTTCGAAA
Organism: Ceratotherium simum simum; assembly: GCF_057802395.1. Taxonomy (NCBI): domain Eukaryota; kingdom Metazoa; phylum Chordata; class Mammalia; order Perissodactyla; family Rhinocerotidae; genus Ceratotherium; species Ceratotherium simum. Next base: position 129,275,017 of record NC_141940.1, read on the forward strand.
CAGTCAGAAAGCAGCTGTGACAGCCTCTTAGTAGTAAACCCAGAAACTTGCAAAGGAGGAAGACCTAAAATATCTGAGGGGCAGGAGAAAATCCTGACAGCCTGGCCCCCACCGCCATAGTCTCTGAGCTGGACACCAGTAGCCAAATCCTGAGTCTGCCCCAAAGTCCCCCCTTGAGGCCCCTGGGCTCTGGGCACTTATCCCCAACTTACATTTTAAATCCTCTTTTCTCGCTGAAAAGAATGCGTCTCCAGGAACACCCTATTTCTTCCCAACAGTAAATCCTTTCCCAGATGCAGCCCCCTCTTCCTTCCTCCTCCCCATGTCTCAAGTCTGAACCCCAGGGACCGTCCCCAGCTGCAAAGCTGGCCTTCAAAATCCTTAAGAACCCTCGGCAGGCTTTGCGAGATCCGCAGGCTCCCAGGCTCGGCTCAGCGGGACAGGCTGCCCGGCGCCCACGACCCTCCGGGTTTCAATGGGAGCCTGAGGGTCTCCCACACCTCCAGTTTGCTCCCATCCTGCAAATGCCGCCCTGGGGCTCAGCCCTCCCCGGGGGCTCTGCACACCCAGCCGAGGGGGAAGGTGCAGCTGTGGATACAACTCCCCTCCTTCCTCCTTTGCCTCTGGGCTGGGCTTATCTGCCTCTAGCTTTCTAAAGCCCTCAACTGTACTTCACTCTCCTCTGGGGTTCAACCACCTTGGGTGTCCAGGGTGAGAGGCGCAGGAGGAAGGAGAGGGCTCAGCCCCTAGGAAACGGTCAAGGGCCCCGGAGGTCAGCTGCTGGACGCTGCAAACCTCTGCAATGGAACATAGGCCTGAAGTAGCACCAGCCGACGGCCACAGCTCCGTCAAAGCAAACTCTCTTTGTACAAATTATAGAGCCAGGTGCGTGAGGCCCCACCAAGGGGCAAACGCCGAGGTAAGACAGGCCGGCCTGGGCTGCCCGCTCTGCCAGTGGTCAGGGGCTTATGTCTAAGCCTCCGCCAGCTTTCGGCTTGCACGAGGTCAAGGCCTCAGAAGGATGGTTGGGTCCTCCGTATGGCTTCAAGGCCGTTTCGGCCAACACTCTGGCACCAAAGTGTAGGGGCCAGAAGAGCCGGGCTCGTGGGCTTCCCTGGACAAAACCATCTCTTGGGGAGACTGCCAAACCTCTCTCCAGGCTGACAATCATTGCAACAGGACCCTTGGAGAGAAACGGCCAGCCTTTCGCTTTCCTCTCTTTGTAATGAAAAATAGACATCACAGCCGTTTCAAAGGGTGCCCCCTGAGAAATCTAGCCAATTTTATCCCTCTGATTTATTGCTGTCAGTTGCCCTGTTTGTACAGAGATCCCCCGCTTGGGACCACCCCTGCCTAGCTGGGGGAGCCCTTCCAAACCTGCCTTTTGCCCCGGTTTCCAAAACAGGGCGAACCTCCGCGGAGGTTGCAGAAAAGAGGCTCCGGGACGCGGTCTCCCCGGAGCGGGGCCGGCTGCACTCTGAGCAGCCTGGCGTAGGGCGGCCGGGTGCGCGTGCCCACCAACTTCCCCGGGCCTTCTCGCCACGTCCAGACCCTGGCCACCTGCGGGCACGGGAGTGGTTTTAATTTACAGGCCCGCGTCAGCCAAGATCAAGTCTCAAGGTTCAAGGGGGAAAGTTTTCCCTGAGAGGAAACAGCTTGGAGAGGTTCAGAGGCGGAAGAGGCCCCTGCGCGCGTCACCTCCCGGACCACCGGCCCGCGCGTCCTCAGCGCGGCCCATTTCTAGCTGGGGAAGCCGGCAGGGCGGTGGGCGCTGGGAGAGGCGTGTGGTTCTCTCCTCGGCGCGCGTGGGAAGAGGTATAAGACAGACTGGAAGGGAGACCCGCGCGCACCCAGCAGCTCTCCAGCCGACCCGGGGTTCCAGGCACGTCCCTCCCGATCGACCCCAACCCAGGAGAGTTCCCGCCGCTGCGCCCGGTGCCAACGCCCCGGGAAGCGAGTCCGCGGCCGCGTGCGGCCGCAGCCCCTGTCCATCCTCGGCTCCCCTGCCTTCCTCTCTCCCTGTCTCCTCGCTTCGCCTCTTCCTCGGTTTCCTACGAAAAGGCTGGCAATGGATTCCCGAGGCCTTTCCATCCGGGCAGTGGCTGGAAATTCAGAGTTAGGGGTCGTCCTGAGAGCGATCGTCGGCTCCCGGGGCCTCTGCGCGCGCGGAGCGAGGGGCAGGCAGCGGGCAGGCTCCGGGGCCAGGACACGCCGACCCCAGGAGGGGCCCGCAGCCTGTGCCCCGAGAGCTTACCTTCCGAGGTCCTCCCGGTGCCGAACTCCTTCAGTTTGTCCTTCTCGCTGTCCACGTGGTCCTTAAACAAATGTACCGGACAGTGGCCGCTGCCCTCCGTAATATCCTGAAGGCTGGATTCCGAGCTCCCCAGCTCCCGGGAGCGCGCCAGTCCGCTCTCCAAAACTTCCCTGTACGTGATCGAATCCTTCTTGCCGCCGCCGCCGCCGCCGCCGCCGCCGCCGCTCTCCTTGCTTTTCTGGTCAAAAGATTTGGATACAAAAGCCGTGAGCTCTTCCATGGCTGCCCGGGGCTGCTGGGGTCCGCGGGGCTCAGGCGGGACTGGCTGGGAGCGGGGCTGCGGTCCGCACGCCTCCCCGCGCGGAGAGGACGGTCCGTGTGAGGGTAGGTCCCTCCTGCTGTTATTTATGCCTTCAATTTGAGATCTCACTATTTATACACGGCTACCTCCGCCCAACCCCCAGCGCTCGCTGTCTGCAGCAATTACGGCTCCCGGCTCGGCGGCGGGCGCACGCAGAGACGCTATCTCTCCCCCACCTCCAGTCCGGCAATTGGCTTTCTTTTCATTTCATCACTGTTGGGCGTCTGTGCACCTCGGCGTGGAGAGGTAAAGATCAGATTTGGGAAGGGAGAGGGAGAGCGCGCGCGCGCGCGCGGGCGGGCGGGCGCAGGCGCCAGCGCCCCAAACAGGTATCCGCATTCCCTCAATGGCTGGCGGAAACGAAACTCGAGGAGGAGTTTAGGGATCGTAAGGAGGTCCCCGCCGGCGGGCTCCGGGAGGAGCACCGCCCCGCGCCTGGAATGGATCTTGGCAGGACGAGTCCAGGGCGCGCCAGTGCGCAGAGACCGAGGGGACCCGGGCTGCGGGGACGCGCCATTGCGGAGGAAAATTGACTCCAACTTGGAGATGCGGTTGGATCGCCGGCTGGACCCGCGGAGCGAGCGGGCACAGCGGGTGCGCGCGGCCTGTTTGGCACACAGCAGGAGGTCCCCCACTGTAAGAGGAAGGCGCCCAGAACACGGGCCCCGGAGCCTCCGCAGCGGCAGCTGGGAGAGACGGCTCGCAGAGCTCGGAGCGCCGGCGCCCCAGAGGCCGGGAACCGGGATGCTGCGGGGCCACGACCATCCGGAGCGCGCGGGGGTCCAGCCGCGCAGAAACCCGCGGCTCACTGGGAGAACTGGTTGGTAAACAGCGGCCCTTTGGGCACGCGTCAGATTCCGCTCTGCCGGACCTGTGCAGCGTTCTTTACAGCCATGCTGTCAACCTGGTGGCTGGGATATTTATTTGGGGGAAAACACATATATTTTTTTTGGCTGTGCCACGGTTTTCCTGACTAGCTCCTTCCCGCTCTCCCCTGTCCAGTGTGCTCATGAGGAGCCGCTTTTCTCCATTACGACGCGAAATGCATTTTACAATCCCGGAAGCCAAACGTATCATCTTATCTGCAACATTCCGTCTGCAAATAAAGTTGACTTTTCTCCTTCCCCCTCTTTTTTCTGGGATCTCTCCTCGTCTCCCCCTGCCCCCGCTGGAGTGGGGACAAGGCTTTTGGGGGAGTGGGATAGGGGGTGTTGTGGGTTGTGGAGGAGTTGGTTTTGCGTTTTCTTAAGTCTGAAGCGCTCGTGAATCGAACTCTGGGATGGGGGCCACCCTCGGCGGTACCCAGCGTTCGGTCCAGCGCGGGCGCCGGAGGGGCGGAGACGGACGGCTGTCTCCTTCAGCCGGCAGGAAAGTGAACGATTTCTCCAGAATCCGCGGGGCCAGAGTGGGGTTCGGGGGGGGGGGGCTCGACCTGCCGGGAGGGGGTGTCAGCCCGAGAGGCAGGGGGGAGAGGAGGAGGGCACCAGAGTTGAAACAGCCCAGTTCTTTCCCTCTTCTCTACTCCCCTGTTCTCCTCCCTTCCTTCTTTCCCCCTTCCTTCCTTCTCTCCCTCCCTCCTCCCTCGCCCTCTCCTTCCCACCTTCTCTCTCCCCTCTTCACTCCCTTCCTCCCTCCCTCCTCTCTCCTTCTTTCTTTCCCTCCCTCCCTCCCTCTCTCCCTCTCTCCCCCCCCATTTCTCCTCCTCTCCTCTCTGCCCTCCATCCTTCCTCCTCCGGGAGCTTCTCCGCGCGATCCCAGGCAGCTCTGCCCCGCGTGCGGCGCTGGGGGATTTGGGGGTCGCCAGCTTCCCCCGGACTTCAAAAGCGAAAGGCGAACAAGCAATGCAACTTGACAAACAGGTCTTTGTCAAGGCGGCCCTCTAATCAAAGCGGAGGCTCGCAGATATCACACAGAATTACAAATAGCCCCTCATGCATTATGCACGCAGCGGCCTCGCGGGTCGGCGGGGGAGACGCCAGGGGCGCGCGCCCCGAGCCAGCCGGGTGCGCAGGGCGCGCGGGGTGCGGGCGCGTGGCGGCCCCGGAGTTGACGGTTCTGGCCGGGGCAGAGCCTCATCCCCACCCCTGACACCCCACGGGGCACATCTTTCGCCCCAGTTGGATCTGGGGACCCCCGCCGGCAGCTGAACGCACTCCTTGCAGGAGACAGCAGAATGATGGGCGGAGAGGAGCGAGGGTTGGGGGAAGAGAGAGAGAGACAGCAGGTCTGCGGGGGAGGGGACTCTGGGCCTGAGCAACAGTCCTGGGTCCCCAGAGATGGGGTAACTTTTCCTCTCCTCACTTCCTCTCCAACTCACTGCTCCTACAGCCTCTAGTGGTGAGGGCATGTCCCCAGGTTCACTCCCAAGCTGCTGCCCTCCCTCCCCTCCTGACACCTTCCCGGGCCTTCCCTACAACCCCAGGAACCCGGCCTTCCCTGGGGGTCATCTAGGGCCTGCTAGGCCTGAGGTTCCTTCCCAGGCTCCCAGCCCAGACCCCCATGCAGGGCTGCCCTCCACCTCAGACCTTGGACCCCACCCCCTGCCCAAGAGGGAACACTGCCCACTGCCCAGAGCAGAGTCTGGCCATCTCCAGGAACCTCCCAGCTGGCACCAGATGGGAACTCTCAATATCCAAGACCCTTAAGCCTGAGAGAGAATGAAGGCCTCCCCTTCTACTGCGGCCCCCAATTTTGACGGCCGAAGTAGATGAACGGTTTTGAAATAACCCACATCCTAAAAGAGATGGAGTGCATCCACCAGCATCTTTCCTCCATCTCCAAAGCCTCATCTTTTCTAAGAATTGCTGGCTAAGGAAATGGATCCCGTTTTTACAAATTCAAACTTTCTCTTGGCAATGAACAAAAAGTGACTTTTGAGAACCAGGAGTGTGTGTCCCTTGGATGCCCTCCCCTCCCTGGCCGGGGGTGCACAAGACTTCTTAACTCCCCTTTCAAGACAGAGACACCAAATGCCTTCTATTACAGCAGTTTGCTTAGGGCAAGGACTTTTTCTACCATATGGTTCTGCTAATTCAAGAGCTGAAAGGTGGGGACACTTTATGAAATGTTACGTTGACATTTCCCGCAAGGGGGGGGGGGCGGCAGGGACTCTCCCAGGCTGGCCGGGGGGGCCTCCATATAAGGGGCGCTTGTTCCAGCTCCTGCAGCCGTGTCCCCCAGCGAGAAGGAGGGGGGACAGCGTTTTAAAATCTGGACACGTCTTGTGAGAACGAGGATGCTTTCCTGCCTCCAATGCATTTTGCCAAGTCTTAAAGAGAAAATGGATTTGGGGAAAGTTTGTGGATAGAAATGAAAGCATAGCTCGCTCCTAAAAATGCCGGATGGGGAGGGGGCATGGGGGAGAGAGCAAAAGAGGGGATCTAGTTTCTGGAAGAAAAGGGACGTTCCAACTTTGATAGGTCACCAAATGCTGGGCACACACCCAGGAGCTCACGATGGTCCTGGATTCACATCTGGGCATCACCGAGGGCCCCGTTGTCCAGAAACCCCAGGTGGACACTGGCTGCCCAAGACCTGGAGACCTGACCAGCTCCCCCCAGTTTATGGTCCAACTGGGAAGGGACACAGAGACAAATGCAATTAAGCCGAATAAAAATACCAAGAGAGCTCCTACTCGGGACAAAGAAAGGGTCCCGAGCTGGGGAGGAGGCTGGAGGGTCTTTTTAACACAACGGTTGGCTGCTGGACCTTGGGGGCACACTGATGTCTGTGTTGCCCAAGTGGCCCCATCGCTGGCCTGTGCACACCAGTGTTCCAGCTCTGGGGAAAATTGAGCATCCTCACCAGCAGGGAGACCAGATCTGCAGGCTATGCCCCCCACCCCAAGTCTACCCCAGCTGGAGTCCTTCGGGCCAGCCCGGCAGGCTCCCAGCTCGCCTCTCGGGACCCAGGCTGAGCTAGAAAGCTCGGACACACCGATCAGGATCAGCAGAAAGGCACCCCCCCCACACACACACACACCCCACCACGTCCTGCTGGCTGGAGGCCTCAGAGCGGGCAGGGCCGTGTGGTGCTGGCAGCAATGGGGTTTCTCCTCTCCTCTGTCCTTTCCCCAGATGCAGAAAAGAAATTCACGAGAAGACTTCTTGGCTGTTGTCTGCACTCAGGGACCTCCGTCTGGAAGGCACACTCGTTAAATGTGGATGTCCAGGCCCTCCGGTCCAGCCCGAGTGCCCAGGAAAGCCAGTAAGAGAGGCTGTGGACACGGTGGACGCTGGCAACCACCGGTCCCACGTCCCAACCAGCCTTTTCTGGGGCACGCCGGGTGGGAGACGGACCCCAGGGGCCGACTTAGGATGGCCTGAGGAAATGCACATTGATGTTTTTTATTTTATAAAATAATCTGACTTTCTGTAGGTGCATTAGGTAAATTTTAATGAACGGACTCTGCTGCTAATGGCTCCCTCTCTCTCTCTGTCTCTCTTCAAAGCCAAGGGAAAGGAAGCAATGAATATTCAAATATTTAATATTTGGCTTATTTAATTCCTAAAAGGTAGGGCTCAGATTTCTCACTTTTAGCCCAGTACAAACCAGGCTCCTCCTGATCCAAATGTATTTACTTTAAATCAAATTTCATGCCCCCAGCTCTTAATTGCAGAGTACCATTTGTAGCCTTCTGGTGGAAGCCACTGGCCCAGAGCTCGTCCCCACCACCTGTCAACTCAGGCCCCCAAGGGTCATACTGGGTCCCCATGTAATGGAGGAAGCATCTTTCCAGGAATGCCCCTTCAGGCTGGGCCCATGTCCTCAGCACGTAATTCAAAAGACAATTTCTATTAATAAGAAGACTGGAGGGGGTGTTAATGGTTTTCGCCCAAGAGCGAGCCTTTTTAACAACAACCAACCCCTCCCCTCCCATTAAACATTTATCAGTATCGATCCCGAGGTGCAGGGTTTTACAGAAGTCTTAACGCGTTTCATACACGGGCTCCTTTTTTTTTTTTCTTCCTCCCCCTTTTAAATTTAGAAACCTGCATTTGCGTTCCCTCCTATGCTGTTTATTGATTGACCCAAACATCCATGTTTCAAATGCGAGGCTAATAGATTTTCATTACAGCGGGCTCTCTTAATCCAGCCCGTGAATGGACCACATTGATCCCGCCGACAAATCTGACATCTATAATACTCATAAAGGGCGAGATGGGGCAGGGTCTACTCCCTCTTCTCTCTAGAAGGTGGGCTGCCTCTGCTTTCAAGGGCCTGCCCAGAAAATGTGGGGTTTTTTTATTATTACTATTATTATTATTTCGTCTCACTTTGCCTACAAATCCCAGGATTTATGTGGGGGGCTTTCTAAAATAGCCCTCGATGCAAAAATGCATTTTTAACAATACATTTCATAGGAGGGAATGCTGTTTGCCTTCTGTGGAATTTTCTCTCTTTTTTTTTTTCCTGGCACTAGTACTTTGCAACATATGGTGGACATTAAAACTCTTTCCTTTAAGATTTAATCACGAGACCTTTATGTTTTATTGAAGAAAAACATTATTTTTTCAGGGAGCAAAGCACTTTACCACGAAGAACATCCAAAGAGGGTCGTTTTCCGGAGACCACCTTAAGCAAACAATGGGCGGCTCTCCTTCGCCGCGAATACATTAAGCGCTCGCAGGGGCCTTTTCTGCGGTAATTAATGTTCCGAGGAATAAATCAGAGGAGTGTATTTTGATCTTCACTCTCGTTTCTGGCACAGGGCCTCAGCAGAGGGCAGGGACAGAGAGAGTCATGTCTTCTCCTCTCCCGCGCCCCCCACCCCGGATTGGCCTCCCCATTTTACGCATGAGTCACCGAGGTCTTTGGATGCAGCTCGCTCCAAAACCGCCTCAAAAATCTCTTGCCTCTTCTCTCCAATTTCAAAATGCAGACGAAAGGAACGAATCTCTGTGACGCCCACAGCCAGGGAGCAGACCTTTCTTTAGGAGACAGCGGCCCCTGGGCCGGAAGCTGCGGCAGAAAGCGACTCGCACCCGCTGGGCGTGGTGAGGACCGTTGTCCCAGGCCTCCCGCGGCGCAAGCGGCCCGCACAGGGCGCTGTCCCCGCGGGCCATACTGGACCCGGGCCCGCGCTGCCTCCCTTCGGCTCCGGCCAGCGTCCCCGGGCGCCTGGGGACATGACGCATCTCTCTGCGTGCTCAGCGCCCGCGTACAAGTCTCCCGGCGGCTCCCGGACCACGTCCACCTGCCTAAAGTTTGCAGGGGGTTGTTTCAACAAACTTCGATCGCCCCCCACTCCAAGGAAGGCTAACCGCTACGCGGGTGGAACCGGGACTCGGGGCAGCCTCTGCGCTCCTGTGGAGTGTTCCCCATTCGCCTTTGACTTCCACATACGATGCCTCTAGAAAAATATTCCAGGAAAGGAACTTCCACCCTGTAGGAGGCAGACATTAATTAATTGGCCAATTTGTGCAGAAGAAACCTCCCCCTCCCCACAACCCCCGCAATTCTCAACTTCCAGAGGCTGCCCTGGAACAGAACTTCCCCTCGGGAAGCAGGCCCAAGTTTATGTGCCAACGGCACATTCCAGAAAGACAGCCCGTCCGGACGCATGAGCGTCGGGGCGCTGGGCCCCCCTCAAGACTGCTTGGAGCCCAACATACCCACCCCGGAAGCCCCCGCTCCCCTGGCGTCTCTGAGCGACCTCCCGGGCACGCCAGGACTGGAGCCCCTGGGGGTCACGGCCTGTTCTTCCCACACACACACTGGCCCCCCTAGTTCACTGTCAGACATCTGGACCCGCTTGCTTTCCCAGTCCGCGGTCCACCACCCACGGGTCGCCCATCCCCGGACGGGTGGTGCTTATCACTCATTCGGGCCTTGGTGGGGAGGGTCTTGCAAGCTGCCTCTCTCCAGGGCCCACTCACCCCACCCCGCTAATGAGGCGCCTGCGCTGACCGCCCAGGATCGCGTGTGGGGGGCCAAGGTTGTGCCCCCTCCTCCCCTAACCCCGCTCTGCGCGGCCGGGTCCCATCGCGGGGAAGCCGGGGGAGGGTGTCTCGAGGCCAGAGCGGGAGGGGCAGAGATTTAGGGGGCTGGAGGGTCCGGCCGCGGCTTGGCTAATTGGGGAGCGGAGGCACAGGCCGGGCCAGACTGCGGAGGAGGGGCCCTGGGGCGAGGGGGGAGGGACGCGCCCGGCTAGAGCCAAGGCCTTTCCACCCGCAGCGCAGCCTCCTGGCCTGAGGCGAAGCTTGGGGCGAGAGGGCTGAGCTCGACCCGCTGGACACCCGCCAGGAGCCCACCTCGGCGCTCAGCACCACCCCCACTCCTGCCTCCAGCGCCTGCGCGCACGGGGAAGAGGGGGCCGCGTACGGGGGGGGGGGGGGGGGCGCGCACAGGGGCACGGGGGCGCGCATCTGGGAGGAAGAAAGGAGCGCGTCCTCCCCACCAGGGTCAGCGCGGGCAGGCCGGAGGGGGCCAGAGGGAGGGGTCGCTGTCCTGTCCAGGATGAGGGCAGACACAGGACTTCGCCCCTTGGGCAGAGGAAGCCACCGGGCCATTTGGACACGTGCAGGCCTGGGCTCCAGTCCAGCTGTGTCCCACAGGCTGGGTGACCTGGGGCCTGAGTGAATGGGCAGCTGGACCCCTAACTGACCGTGGCGACTCCGCCCAGGCAGGAAGGCTTAGGGTATGTGAGGAGCCCGGCCTTCCCTCCTTGGCAGGAAAGGGCAATGCTCTGGATTCACTTCATTCATTCATTCGCCCACCTCTGTGGGGGGTCTCTGGCCCCCAAGGCAGGACCCTGCACAGCTGACTTCCCGAGACATCTCTTGAGGCTAGCTCCTGCCTACCTGGGCTTCCTCCTCCTCCTTAAGCTGTCCTCTGAAGGTGGGAGGGAGGAGATTTCAGATGAGGCAAAGAGATTCAGAGCCTGGAGGAACATGGCCAAGAAAAAGCCCCCACACCAATTCTGAAATGCCCTGTGCTTCCTGGGACGTCTGGGGTGTGTGAGAGGATTAAAAAGGAAGTGAGGAAGGACTCCCAAGGGCGGGAGCCCAGGGGTGATTTGGGGCACCTGTCTAGACCCCAGGTCTCTGTGGCTTCACAGCTCAGCCAGGCTGGATGCCATCACCTGAGGTCCCTCCTGTTGGCGAGATTCCGGGACTCTGTCTTCCTGGCATCGGAGAGGCCGTTCTGTGTGCATACAGGTCGGGAGAGGAGGTGGGGCAGTTAGGGCCCCCCCACCAGGTGCCATGAGAACAGCCCGTGAAAGAAAGACCCGGGCTCCGAGGCCAGGGCTGTCTCCCTGCTCAGGACGAGATCAATGGACACCCACATGGGCCCACGGCCACCCCTTAGCTCTTTGCAGGAGACAACCCGGGGATGGAGGGGGAGTCAGTTATCCGGACACCATGCTGGTTTCCATTGTGCGCTCTCTACCGTGGCACAAGTAAGACCCTTCCTCTCTTACTGGGCTTATGTGGATTAGAATGATCCCATCTCCCGGAGCGGAGGAGAAATCCGTCTGGAGAGGGCAGGTGGCAGCTTCCAACGGACCACTACCCCTGGCTGCTTCAGGGCTGCCTGCTGGACCAAGCCTTCGATGAAATGACCCTTTTCATAGATTCCTCGAGTTGTCCCAGGTACTTATCAGGCACTGTGGTAGGCAGAGGTGTCCACACCTTCATCCCTGGCCCCTGTGAGTGTGTCTCCATAAGGCAGAAGGGACTTTGCAGGTGTCACTAAGGTTTCCAACCTTGAAATTGGGAGATGATCCTGGATTATGCAGGTGGGCCCAATCTAATTTTAATACCTAAAAAGCAGAGAACATTCTCTGGCTGGAGTCAGAGTGATAAGGCAGAAGGAGAAGTCAGAGAGATTCCAGGCATGAGAGGGATGCAACCGACTAGCCATTGCTGGAAAGGGCCCCATGTGAGACATGACAAGGAATGTGGGTGCACCCTGAAAAGAAAAGACCTGCCCTGACCAGCAGCCAGCTGGGAAACGAGACTTCAGTTCCATAACCCAAAGGAACTGAATTTAGCCAACAACCTGAATGAGCTTGGAAACGAATTCTTGGGCTCCTTGATTTTGGCCTTGGGAGGGCCTGAGCAGAGGACACAGATGACCCACCCACGTTGTGCCTGGACTTCTGACCCAACACAACCATGAGATAATAAATGGGTGCTGCGTGAAGCCATGACATGGGTGATCATTTGTGACAGCCGCAGAGAAAATGGATAGATGCATTTATCTGAGCATCGAACATGGTCAATGAGGTCGATTAGATGCATTCCCCTTTCTCCTGCATCTCACGAATTGTGCAAGAACACAGACAATAAACAGATATGTGAGTTTAAAAACTGGATATAATTTCACGTGCAGAGACATACCGAAAGCTGGGAATCAGAGACGGATAAGGCTGGAGGAACTAATTAGAGAGAGGAGTCAGGGAAGGTGACATTGGGAGCAGAAACTTGAAGACGTGAGGGAGCAGGTGATGAGACAATGTGGGGAAGGGTCATTCCAGCAGAGGAAAGAAGGACAGAGATGGGAGGCTGTGACATAAATCTGTCACATTGAGAACGAGCAGGAAGGGCTGAGCAGAATGGGCAAGGAGAGAATACCAGGCCGGAGAGCCAGCTGCAAAGGGTCTTACAAGGTGTGGGCTTTGGACTTGACTGAGCAGGAGGAGAGCCATGGAGGATTTGGGGTGGGAGCTCTGGGTTGTGTTTCAACCACCCCCATCAGTTTGCTGCACGGAGAGTAGATGTGAGGGGAGACGGGATGGAGGTAGGGGGACCACCAGCCAGGATGTGACTGCTGATGTCCCTGGTGCGACATGATGGTGGCACAGAGACGTCGGGAGCAGGTGAGGTGGTGGGACTCAGACGAGTTTGGAATGTGTTCTGGAGGTAGAACTAAGCAGACTCACTTATACGTTGTAGGGGAGGCATGGAAGAAAGAGAAGAATGGACATCATTTTCCAAAATGGCGGGAATGGGGAGGGAAGTTTTGGGGGCGGGTCTGCTGTTGCCTGTTTTGGGTTTGTGTCATTTGTAATATCTGCTGGACCTCTGAGATGCTGAGTGGTCAGTTGGATTGATGAGTCTGGGCTCAGGAAGAGACCACAGCTAGACATAGTCCATTCATTTGGGAATCGCTTGGGGGAAGCCATTGGGCTGGAGCCATAGATGTGGGTAGAGAAGAGGAGAGGTCCATCAACCAACCCTGGGTCACTCTATCCATAGGATGGGAGGGAAGTCAGGACGTAGCAGAGCAAAAGAAGCCAAGAGGGAATGGTCTGCAAGGTCAGAGAGAAACCAAGAGAGAAAGGTTCTGCAAGAAAGCAATTTAGGAAGGAGGAAAGTTCTAGATCCACATTCAAACGATAACGAGGGAATATTATCAAAAACTTTACACTAGTGAACTCAACAACTAAGATGAAACACATTCGTTGAAAGACATAAATTACCAAAGCTAACACAAGAAAAAATGGAAAACATGAAGAATCCTATATACACTAAAGAAATTGGGATTGTAATTAATAGCCTGACGACCAAGAAATCTCCAGACTGCCTAGGGGATTCCAGCACATGTCTGAGGAAAAATGACCATCCTTCACAAACTCTTTCAGCAATAATGATGGAGGGAACACTTCTCAAGTCATTCTATGAGGCTCACATTATCTGATACCAAAACCAAAGATATAAATAGAAAAAATTAGAGACCAGTACCGGCCAGGAACACAGATGTAGAAATCATTCACAAAATATTAGCAAATTGAACCCAAAATATATCTGTATTAAAAGGATAACATAGTATCACCAAGAGGAGTTTATCCCAGAAATGCAAGGTTGTGTCAACATTCGAACGTCAACAGTGCAATCCACATATTAATAAAGGACAAAAGTCTATGAATATCTTAATAGATGCAGGAAAACAAGGGGATTTCCTGAATCAAACCCTTCTAACATGCCTGGGATTCCTTCTGTGAGCTCCAGGGAAGTTTGTGCAAGAGTGTGCAAAAGGACGGGAAAAAATGGGTTTCAGCTATACATTTTTTCCAATTCTTCTTTCCCCTCTCATATCCAAAGTTCTGAAGACCTTTTACCAGCCTCACATTATCTCTTCTCGCGTTCCCAACACCGGCAGACCATCTTGCAGATCCTCTTCTGACACCTGTTACGATCTCATCCACCCCAGAGGCCTCAGCTCAAAAGCATCCTCTTTCCACGCAAATTAAACACCAAGTATTGCCAGAGGAAAAGTGTGCAGGTTGCATAAACTTCAGACAAGAGAGGCAGGAATGATTTTTTTCTCTTTTGGAGGAAAAAGGAAGACTGGTCCTGAAGCCATATGCGACCTTGAGGGGAGCAGACGCCCCCATCTACACACACGGGAGGCGAGAGTCAGCGATCCCGATAGACACCCTCTATGACTCGTTGACATTTCAGGTTATAATATGTGGAAATGGATGCAATTCTGGGGGTCTGGATGAGAAAGAATACACCTTGAGTGTAACTCTTTATTTACAAAAGGATCCTTACTATCCTTTCTGCTACTGGTCCACACAACCACCCTGATTTTGCCCCTTGATTGATGACGTAACCAAGTCAAAAACAGCTCATGCTACAAGCAACAGGTGCTTTGGACACACAGGGTTGGCCCCGAGCCTTTTCCTATTTTTAAATCCACCAGAAAGCCACCCTGAAGGTCATCGTCTGTGCTCAGCAGAGCAGCTGAGCAGCTGAGGGACACTAGGGAGCCACTTGAGGTGGTCTGCTGGACCGGAAGCATCTGAGAACTTGTGAGTTTCCATGAACTCTCAACTTACCCTGTTCACAGAACCATCCCTCAAATCAAATCTCTTCATGTTCTGGGAGAAAGAGCCCCGTGTGTTTTTCTACCACCGTTTCCGGATTCCTTGAAATTGCTTTGTGTTCTAGCTGAGTTGAAAAGTTTGGGATCTTCGGTAAGCCCTATCTCAGGGACCAGATGGACCACCTCGGCGATGCTAACAACTACATTTTATTGATGGAGGGAGAGTCCGTCTCAGGTTGTTTCTTCTGCACCACCAGCTCTTCCCTTCCATCTAGACGCCCTTTCCTGACAGAAAGAACCACAACACGCTAGTGGTTCTACTTACGTTCTCAGTGTGTCTACTTAAGTCACCACTAGGCTACCCCGGGTTTCTCGAGCTCGGCACTGTTGACTTTCGGAGCCAGATCATTCTGTGGCTTGCGGCTGTTCTGTGCATTGTGGAATGTTTGCAGCATCCCCGGTCTCCACCCGCTAGATGCCAGGAGCACCCACTCCCTGCCCACCAATTGTGACAACCAAGAATGTCTTCACACATTGCCACTTCCCCCTGGGGAAGGGCAAATTCATCCCCAGTTTTGAACCACTTTGAGAAATAGGGAAAGATTGAGAGAGAGAGATGATGGATGGACAGGTTGGTGGATGTTTGGGCAGGCAGATGGATCTATGAAGAGATAGGTGATAGATAGATAGATAGATAGATAGATAGATAGATAGATAATAGATAGATAGATGATATAGTTAGATAGATAGACCGATAGATAGATAATATGTAGATAGATAGATAGATAGATAGATAGATAGATAGATAGATAGATGATAGATAGAAAGATAGAGAGATAGATAATAGATAGATAGACAAACCGATAGATAGATAATACGTAGATAGATGAGATAGAGATAGATAGATAGATAGATAGATAGATAGATAGATAGATAGATAGATAGATAATAGATACATGATGGACAGATGGATAGATAGATAGACAGATAGATAGATAGATGATACATAGATAGATAGAAAGATGATAGATCGATAGATATGATAGAGTCTGTCATGCAAAGGCATTATTCACATCCAGTCTGGAGCAATGGCAGGCCGTCCTGTGCACTGTAGGATGTCAAGCAGCATTCCTGGTCTCCAATTTAGGTGGAGTAGCCCCCTCCCCAATGGTGCCTGTAGCCCCCTCCCCAATGGTGACAGCAACAGTCTCCAGCCAGCACCAAATGTCCCCTGAGGAGGCCCCAACCTCCTCCACAGAGCCTCATCTTTGCACACACCCTACCCGGGAACATAGTGCATGCTTCTTCTTATAACCAGAAGTCACAGTACTCATGGCTTCTCGAGCACATCCTCTGTCTCGGGCACACTCCTCGGAGCTTTATATACATTACCTCAATTCCTCAGAACAACCCCAAAGGGTCTATATAATTATCCTCACTTTACAGAAGAGAAAAAGGAAGCTCTTGCCAGTTAAGTACTTCGAGCCAGAGAGACGCACCCTGGAGAGATGGAATCAAGCCTGGAATGCAGATCCGCCTCCCCCTCCCTGGCTTCCAGGAGTGCACAGTGCCAGCCTCCTGGGTGGGCTAGCGGGCATGAGAGCGGGCTGTGGGAATAAGAAAGATCCTCTGGGATGCCCACATCAGGACAGGCAGCAGCGAAGAGCAGAGAGATGCGTCTGTCTGCCCACACTATGACCTCCTACTCCTTAGAAAACAGCCCTGTGTTTCCCGGAAGCTCTTAGAGCCCAGGAACATCCCGGGCTAGCTCCTTGCAAAACCACAGTTTTCCGTGAATAAACTGCATCGGAGAATTCTGGAAGAAAAGCAACTAGACTCTGAAGCAGAGAAAGTCAAAACCCTGTGTCTTCTCCACCCCCTTATTTGTAAACCTCCTTTCTCCTGCCTCCCACACAGAAAACCTCCAAAACAATCATTTTTAAGAGGAATCTATTTTTGTTTGCATATGAAATCCTGTTTAAAAAAATGCCACAGGCAGAAAACTCGGGCTCTGAATTATGTACCTCGTGAATGACAACACAAGGGCTGTGGGCTCGTTAGGACGGATAATTGCTCTAATTTTTCCCCTTCATTTCGTGACTCTGGCAGACGTCGTGTGGTCCCGACGTATTTCCCGTACAGCTTGGCAACACGCACGGTGACAGCTACGGATGGAGAAAACGGTGGCACTTGCATGACATAAATGCTCCCCGTTCATCGCATGATGCACGGGGCGATAAGGTGCTTCTCAATTGTGCGGGATGCTGACGGCTGTCCTCAGCCATAAATCAAGCTTGTCTGGATCAACAGCAGTTTCTTGACTTTCAGAGGCCTGCAAACGGGGACAGACTCGGAGAAAGGAGTCGCCAGAAAGAAAGGAACTTCCTAAAGCCGGTTGTGGGGTGTTTCCCCCAGGGCTCAGAAAGTGGAGATGCAAGGAGGCTCTTGGCTTCCAAAACAGCAGCCTTCTTGGGACCCAGAAAGAACTGCAGAGAGAGCATCATATAATTCAGCCCCGAGGATGATTATCTTCAGGCATCCTGTCGACTAAGGAGTTTCTGCAAATATTTCACTTGAGCGTTGCAAGACCATTTCCCCAAGCTCTGAGCTGTTCACATACCATCAGGTGGTTTGCCTTATCAGAGGCCGAATCGAGGGTGTATTTTAGAAGCCTTTCTAATTCCACTCGAGTCTCCACGTATAAAAGAAAAATTGTCCAAGCGTCATCTGTGAAACATGCAAATGACTAGTTAGTGTAAGTTTGTGCACAAAGACACGCACACTTTATTACACAGTTTGTGCGCCCGTCACACCGTACCCTGGAATCTTCTGCACATTTCCCTTTAAGAGAAAACATTAAAACTCATGATCAGTGAAACAAAAAAAGATCGTGACACGTTAAGTGAGTATTTGAAAATTCTCTTTAAGGGGACACATCCTTGGGTCCCTGGGGACGTGGGGAACAGCCCCAGAGTTCGTGAACACAGACCCCTTTGCATGTAATTCCTCCAGACGGACAGCGGCTGTGTGCCTCCCAGAAAAGCCAAGGATGCATCAGAACAAGGACATTGGGTCTTTACTGGAGGCTCTTAAAAGTACATGGGAACTAAAACAGAAGAAACTTCCATCCAAGGGAGGTGCCTGAGGGTGTGCACATTTTAAAAATTGCTTGCAAACTTGCTTTTTAAACATTTGTAGATAAAAATGTGTGTAAATACATAGAGACCTGACTTCCTCTATGAATTTGAACATCTGCCCTCAGATAAGCACCCAGGCTCGTGCCTGCAGGATTCAAGGTTTTGTCTAGAAGTGGCTTTCAGGGGCTCTCCCGGCTGCTGTGCACGTCCCCTCCCCAGTGTCAGTTCATCTGTTGGGCCTCCCAGCAAGTCCCCGGGACCCTGGCATCCTGTGCTCTGGCTTCTTTGTAAGGGTGAATTGCTCTTCTAACTTCATGTTATTAATTAGGCGATTGTCAGCTCCCTGGGATTGGTGGGTGGACCGCGGAGGGAACTTCCAGGTCCTGGATGTGAGTGTAGCTCGGACAAGGCTACTTTATCCATTAATAAGGGGCTGGACTCTTAGGACAGGGCCCTGCACGGCGGCCCCTGTGCAGGCTGACCTTCTGGATGGGTCCAGCTGACCAGGTGTGTGCACAGAATACCCCAGCATTCAGGACCGAGGTCCCCCCAAAACATGCAAAGAACCAGCATCGAGTCCCAGCAGAAGAAACTGCATCCACCCTGTTATCAGTCTCTAAAAGATGCAGAACCGGGCGCTCGCAGGAATGAGCAGCAAAGACCAGTGCCTGCAGACACGGCTGCCTTAAAACTAGTTAAATTTAACCAGCCTACAACCTCTGGGGAAAAATATTGTAAATGAGACGAAAATAGAGAGGATCCTTAATTTGTCATTTTTTTTTCCCCTCTCGGTTACATGCCCTGGTTCCTTTCAGTGCTGGAAACATCTGTAAAATTTAAAATCCATTTGCGTGAGATTGAGTTCAGAGCCTCCCTGGGCTGACACCCCAAACATTTCTGGGGTGATGGACGGGCGAGAAAGAGACACAGCTTCAAGCAGGGCACCAATGGCTCTTGTTGTCTTGGGTTTTTGAACCATTCCACCTGACAGTCGAAGAATTTAATGATGCCGGGGAGATCAGGTGAAACGTTATTTAAATAACGGAAAAATCTATGCTGACCCTCAGCCAATACCCATTTACCCAAATTAAAGGAAATCAGAGATCACAGGCTGTAGGTGACAGGATGGGTTGACAGTCTCGAAACTCACCTGTAGTCTCTCCTGGAAAGGTGGGACTTGAACAAAGAGAGAGAGGAGGAGGGTCTGAAGGGCCTCCTCTTGGGTATTTTGGGGGGTTCTCATGAGGACCCAGGAAAATGTTTGCCACTAAGGCCAAAGGGTGGGATTCCTTTCCTAACAACGTGAGCCACCTTTCTGTACTGTTCTTCCTTGCCTTGCTGTGGGAAGGAAGATGCTGTGGGGCTGACAACATTACGAGAGCTTTGCAGGACACCAGGGGTCTGTGTGGCCACATGGGAAGAATTCGAAAAGCAAGACAGGGCTCCCTTCCAAGTGGCGGGGATGCTTGCTGCCCAAAGGCACAGAAGATTGGGCTCAAAACAACAACTTCCGGGCAAGTGCATAGACGGGAGTTTTCAAAAATAAAGACGATGTCTCTGTTCTTACGGATGGTGCCCACAGGGAGAAGGCCACCAATATGAAGAAGGGGATCGTGGCAATGTGTCTATAAGCCAAGGAACACCACGGATTGCCAGCAAATGCCAAAATCCAGGAGAGAGGCGTGGAAGAGACGCTCCCTCAGAGCCTCCATATGGAACCAACCCTGCCCACACCTTGATCTCGGACTTCTGGTCTCCAGAACCACGAGACGATACATTTCCATTGGTGTCATCCGTGGGTGTCCTAGCAAACTAACACAGGTTTTAGCATTCGCCCAGCCTGAGCCCTTGTCTTGGTCAACTTGGGTTATCGTAACAAAATACCCAAGACTATGTGGCTTATAAACAACAGAAACGTATTTCTCACAGTTCTTTAGGCTGGATGTCCCAGATCAAGGTGCCGGCTGATTCACCTCCTGGTGAGGGATCTCTTCCCGGCTTGCAGATGGCCAACTCCTTGGTGTGTCTTCACACAGTGGAAAGAGAAAGAGAGAGCTCTGGTCTCTTCCTCTTCTTATAAGGACAATAATCCCATCATGGGGCCCTCCCTCATGACCTCATCTAATCGCAATCCCCTCCCAAAGGTCCTACCTCCTCATACCATCCCAATGGGTGGCAGGGCTTCCACATATGAATTTTGGCGGACACACAATTCAGTCCATAACAGCCCTTGAGGCAACAACACCCAGGCGGAGGAGGTTCTGGAGATGAGCCCCAAAGGAGAACCATCAACACGCTGTGCACAGAGGCACTGTTCCAGCATGAGAAGTATCGTTAGGGTCTACAGCACAAATCCACTGGTCTAGACCAAGAAGGCCATCAACAGTGTAGAGCGGGGAGGCAGAGGAGAAGTCTCGAATACTTGGGGCTGCTGGCCGTGCAGTGGCCAACACAGGGCACGAGGTTCAGTTGACCAACACCCTACAGCACGTGAGCAATGCTCGAAGAACAGTTTGTGGAGTGACGGTGGTGATGGAGATAGAAAGCAGCTTCCAAAAGAATCGTATTCATCCCCTATTATTATGTAAGAAGTGACCCCAAAACTTAGTGTCTTACACACACATTTGTTGTCTCACAGTTTCTATGGGGCTGGAATTCAGGTGTGCCTTGGCTGGGTGCCTCTGGCTCAGGATCTCTCATAGGTTGCAACCACAGTATCAGCAGGGGCCATGGTCCTATCTGAAGGTTCAACAGGGGAAGGGTACACTTTCAAAGTCACTCACATGACATTGGACAGAGGTATCAGCTCCTTGCCACGTGGGCTTCTCCATGGGACAGCTTACAACATGGCAACTTGCTTTCCCAAGAGCAAGGGAAGAAGGAGAGAAAGAGAGAGAGAGAGAGATGGAATGAGAGATGGGGGCGTCCTTTAACTTTGTCACAGAAGTGACAACCCAACTCCTATGAAACCCATCGGGAGCGAGGTTGGGATCCAGCTGGAGCTCACAGAAGCAGCCACTCACTAAACTACATAAGACCATGTGGATGGATGTGTTGAGAAGGTCTGTGTGGACCTCCACTGTGGTCCAGAACACTCTTACCTGTACTTGTGGCTTCGATGACCTTGGAAGCAGGACACTTAACCTGATACTGGAGGCTCAAAGATGAGTTTCACCCCCAAGGAGGCTTCTCTCACCTCTGTGTCACCAAAGGAACCAAGATCTATCAAAATCTTCCAATCTAATCAAGAGGCACAGAATGCTCCTCAAAGACCTGAGCCTGCACAATGGATTTATCATCACCATTGTAATTTGGAATAATGTGTCTTTTATCCGGCACCTGTCATGACCCGGTGATATGCCAACCTCTTCTCTGCAGTAGTCCATTTAATCCTCATTGTCACCTTATGAAGTTGGTGCCATTATCATCTCCATTTTACAGAGGAGGTAACCAAGACTCAGCTTGGAGACACCAAGTCCTTGGTCACCCACAGGAGAGTGGAAAGTGTGGGAGTTTAACCCAGCACTCTAAGCCTCCATCCTCTTCACCTCCAGACCGAAGATGAGTCTGGTGACAAAATAGGAGCAGGTTGGGGTGCTGGAGTGACACTGTCTGCTGGCACTGAGCTTCTGTCTCCACCCATTCCAGAATTTCCTCTTGTGCAGGATGAGGAAAGCCGGAAAGTACATTGCTCAGACTCACGTGAAGCCAGCGTCCTGGACCAAACTCACCTGGGGATTGGGAGAGATGGAGCCAGGAGTGGGTTGAATGGTGGCTTCTCAAATATGTGTCCACCTGTAGTCTGCATTTCTCACCTTATTTAGAAAAAGAGTCTTTGCAGATGTGATTAAGTGAAGGATGGAGATGAGGTCGTCCTGGACAAGGACGACCTGGCCCTAGATCCAATGACAGTGTCGTCATCAGAGACAGAAGAGGAGACACAGACACAGAGGAGAAGCCACGTGGAGACGGAGGCAGAGATGGAGGGAGGCGGCCACCAGCCCAGGGACGCCTGGAGCCCCCGAAGCTGGAAGAGGCAGGAAGGACCCTCCCCTGGAGCCTCCAGAGGGAGCGCGGCCCTGCGACCCCTTCATCTCAGACGTCTGGTCTCCAGGAGGGGGGGAGGGGGAATTCCTGTGGTTTTAAGCCCCTGGTTTGTGGTCATTTGGTACAGCCACCCCAGGACACTAACAGAGAACCTGAGGACCATTTTCTCTCTGTGGTGGTGAGGGTGGCCACTAGATCTGAGTTCCGCCATCCAGGCTTCAGATTTGTGGGTCTGGGACTGTTGTGATAAAGACACCAATTTCCTGAACTCTCTGGGCCCATCACACTCACCGGGACCCCTGACTTTGCTCTTGCAACCTTCCTGACAATCTGTGAGCACCTCTTCATGTTGTTAAAAGTCGTTTTCCTGAAGGAAGGGCATCCGTATCCTGTTGGATGGATAGAGGTCATCTTTGAGACTTTCTAGTTTTTCTGCTTCTAACTTCACATTCACGAGCAACTTCCAGCTGATCTGGTCTTTGCACCAGCCTGAAGCATCGCACAAGCTGAGCCAGATTGAAACTTTCAGGATAAATTGATAGACGGCTGTCATCTTTTTAATCAATCACTTGAGAGAGTTTCAATTAATCACATGAGAGTTCTCAAGTGTTGAGAGTGGATCTTGATTATTTTTTTTTTTTTTGCTGAGGAAGATTGGCCCTGAGCTAACATCTGTTGCCAATCTTTCTCTTTTTGCTTGAGGGGGATTGTTGCTGAGCTAACATCTGTGCCCATCTTCCTCTATTTTGTATGAGGGTCACCGCCACAGCGTGGCTTGATGTGCAGTGTGCAGGTCTGCACCTGGGATCTGAACCCATGAACCCCAGCCCACTGAAGTGGAGCACGCAAACCTAACCACTATGCCACTGGGCCAGCCTCTGATTAGTTTTTTAAATGAAAGACCCGATCAATTTCTTTACCCCTACCATTTTGAAATGGTGATTATTACTGTTTAATACATTATCATTTTTACTGTTTTTCTTATTTTATTGTTTTTTCTTATGGTTTTCTTATTGATTATTGGTTTTCTGGCCAGCCTCTCAGCCTCCCCTAGTCTTGTGCATGCTTCTACAGGGCACCATGTCACCGCCTTCCTTCTGAGCAATAACGTTTCCACGTTCTTCGTCCCAATTAGATGATAACATGACTATAGATCAGGGAGTGAGGTCTCCCACCTCAGAACCAATCCTCATTTTATAAAAGAAAACTGGAGGAAAATGTCAAAATATTCATAGTCTCATAGTGACCTTCCGATCAACCTTGGGGGTAGTGTATTAATATCCTAGGGCTGCCATAATAAAGTAACTCAGACTGGGTAGCTTAAACAACGGACATTTATGGTCTCCCCATCCTGGAGGCTGATCGTCCAAGACCCAGGTGTCACAGGGCTGGTTCCTCCTCAGGCCTCTCTCCTTGGCGTGTAGACCCCGTCTTCTCCCTGTGTCCTCACATGGTCGTCCCTCTGTGCGTGTCTGTGTCCTCATCTCCTCTTCTCATAAAGACACCAGTCCTGTTGGATCAGGACCCACCCTCAGGACCTCATGTTACCTTCATCACCTCTGTAAAGACCCATCTCCAAATAGAGTCACAGTCTGAGGTCTGGGGGTCAGGGCTCCAACATATGAATCTGGGGACACAATTCAGCTCAGAACAGATGGTGAGATTATTGTTGTTTTATATTCATACTTACTATTATATCTTTAAACTCTTCTCAATATTTGCAAATTGTATGTCTTCTACCCGATGCTGGCACCAACATTTCCATGCCAGCCTCAGCATCCTTCCGAGGCTATGAAGCCATGTTTGGGAATCAACGTCGAAAACAGCACCTAAAGATGTCAACTGTGAAATCAAGCATCTCCATTCCATCTTTGCAACAAGGATTTCTGGGACTGGCCGTGTCAGATAAGTTGCCACAGGAATCCCCAGTGCACTAATTCCTTCCATCGTTGAGTGTTCTTCTAAGAGGGTTAGGGGTTTTCAATCCTAATCCCCCTCAGCTGGGACACATCCTTCATTGTCTTTAGTCATATCACCTGGATAGATTTAAAATAAAATGTGAGTGCAAAGACACACTTATTTAGGGATAAATTCCCAATAAGAATCGATTATCAGGGTTGACATAGGCAAGAATTATCAACGACTTGGTAATATTGAAACCCAAGACCAAAATTTTTGAATTCACAGGTAACCAAGAATGTCTTGATCATATTTGTACAAAGGCAGCCAACAACTCCCAATATGGCCCACGTTCGCCCGTAAGCCACCAAATAAGTACAAATAATAAAAGACACGTGCAACCAATGTCAGGAAAATGCACTCTTTTCTTCTACTCTGCATAGTTTTCCCTCTATCAAAAGTTCTACTTTCTTTGTTCAGTCCCAACAGCAAAATATCCATTTTTAGGCTATTTCTTGGAAAACACACTCACCGTTCTCCCAGATTCTGGACGTGCTCATCCACCTTGGACTTGCCTTTGAGCAGGTGAGTGGGACATAAGAGGTCCATCCACCTGAAACTTTTGGGAATTTATTCTAGGAAATCTTTATGACTTTTTCCAATCACAGAACAGCCAAGCCTCTCAGGCGGAACTCCATTCTCCATTCTCTCTTTCTCACTTTCAAAGGCAAATGGCCCTTCCAATGGGTTTCCCCAACCGAAGGAAAGGAGGATGAGAATTTCTCCTCAGCACCTGGCTGTGAGTCCACGGAGACTGGGAGGGAAAGGTTAACAGTCATAATCAGGATTTAAAAAGAGCCAACCACAACAAAATCTGGATATGCTGTCCATCCGTGAGTTACCCTGACAGCAGTTAAAATTTCATACCACGCCGTTAATAAGAAAATGCGAGTGGACGTGGTGTGGGAATGGGGGAAGCACATTTAGAGGAAAATAATAGTTGGAGACCCCTCTTGTCGGCAACAGGCATCCTGCAAAATACCCGAAGAGCTTTGAAAACCACTGGGGGCCCACGGCAGCCACCATATTCCCACGGTGCGCCCCACACGAAACACAGCACTCTGATGAAAATACTTTAAAGATAATAGAGTCAAGACTTCTTGTTTCTTCTGTTACATCTTTGTCCTCATAGTTTTAATATCATCTTTTTAAAAATGGGTAAATTGCTTAGGTTTATTATTTGTATTTCACTCTCTCGTTTTAAAACAGGTTTATGGGGTATCGTTCACATACCATACAATTCACCCAGTTAAAGGGTACAGTTGTGTGGATTTTAGCATATTCACAAGTTGCACAGACCATCATCATGGTTAATTTTAGGAACATTCTCATCACCCCAAAAATAAACCCCTCATCCCTCTATTCCTGCCCAGTCCTACTTGACCCCTGATCCACTTTCTGTCTGTATAGATTTGCCTATTCTGGACATTTCGTACAACAGAATCACCTGCCATGGCGACTTTCCCCTTTTAATTTCGGAGAACACAGAGAAATCCCGGGCATTAAGATAAGCACTCCAGTGAAGAAAATTTGGCCTTATTCTATCATCTCCAACAAAGCTTTACCTATCAATTAAAACAGCAGAATTGCAGAAATATGGCTCACCCTCTGCCCCGGAGGTAATTGAACCGGGGCTCTGTCAGATCCACAGAAGGTGTCCAGAGTCCTGGAACGGGGCACCCACTGCCTCCGGCGTTTCGAGTTTTAATGGCCCGTGCTGCTCGCCTTGCCTCCTTCTTATTGCAGTGTTTAACTCTTTCTGAATATTTTCCCCGGCACGCTTTACAGAATAAAACACCCGCCAAAAGGCTATCTCGTGTCAGGGAATCCTCGGAAACCCGTCTCTCTGAGCTTGTACCGCGGAGAAACGACAACAGAGTTTTTCTGTAATTTGTGTATTTCTCTTGACCTGTGCTCTCCAGGGAGTTGCAGATCCTGCCGGCTAGATGAGTTTACAATTCCAATGAAATCTCAGTGAGCTGTGATTCCCGGGAAGCATCGTGTCCACTGAGGGCGATTAACTAGTTTCCACTCAGGCATGTGGGTCACTGGAGAAACTTAAGATGGGCTTCGAGGGTCAGGGTGGTGAGGGAGAGACCAGTGTTCGATTGGCAGCCCTTTTCCCCAAAAAGCTCGCACATTTTAGATTTGAGAGCGTCCGGGTAATTCTCTCAGAAGAAAATGAAGCAACTTAATCTTTGTCTCGTGGGACCAGGGTTCTGAGAGGAGGCAGAAGAGCCATTGCATCTTTCAGGAAAATCATCAATATTGCTCCTTCCAAGGAAAAGTGCATCTCCGGCCTTCCCAGAAATAGTCCACCTGTTTCTCCATCCGTAGAAAACAATTGTGGGCAACTTTTCTAAGTGCAAGAGGAGAGAAATGCTCCCTGTTTCGTGGTTTATCAGCCCCGAAAAGGGACTGAAACCAGGAAGATCCAGAATACAAACAGAATCCAAAGGGAGAAGCAATTCAAATCTTACAGCAAAAGCCAGGATCCTTCGACCAACACACGTCCAGGCGAAAAAATGGCCGATCCCCAAAATTCACCCCCAAGAATTCATTTACATTCCAAGAACTCTTATCTTTGTATATAATCCCAGCATATTTTTAAAAAATTTTAGTTATCTTTGTAGTTTGGACACAAAATAGCTTTGTATGGAGTTTTCACCATTATCCTCACGTCCACCTAAAGCACCCGTCTCCACGGCCCGTGCACGGCTCCTATGTGAACTGGCAAAAGAGAGGAGTTTCAGTTTTATAATATTTATTTCACCATATTCTGCATTTGCTAATTGGCTTTTGCAAAAGGCATCTTTAAACTAAAGTGCAGAAGCCATCTGAGAGCTAGATGGGATCCTAGAGAAGCACCGTCCTTCGCACTTGGCAGAGGAAACTGAGTCCCAGATATTTGCAAGGTTCCGAATCTAGTTAAAAAGCGTCATCCTATTTGCAATGGATGGGTCACTGAATTTATCAGTGTGGACAATCCTCCCAGCGTTGATGGCAGCGCTGGCGTCGGGGAGATATTATAGTATGGACTTTTCTCGGGCCGATAACGGGGAATGGGGTGGACGGCACTGCACACGTGACCGTAAATGAAATGATGCTGCACAGAAGGGCTTTTAACCACCAGAAACAGTTTACAGAAAGTTCTCTGCCAGAAAATGAAAAATATAGCAGTGCATTTTGTCTTCAGAGCTGAGGCTGTAGTATCTACCTCTGATGACACAGCTATTATCGTGACTGCATGCATTTTTGCTAAAAAGCAGATATAAAGAGAAGAAAACAAGAGCTTATTCTGACACACAGTAAACCACATGCAGGTGGCAATGTCTCGGGCGAGCTTACGATCTCGTAGATGATCACATTCTCGGCTTCCCCAACTTGGCCGTTTAGCAGCGTCAGAGCATGAAAGTCCCCCCACCGGTGCCAGCCCAGGATTTTGGAATCGTTCTACATTTTGCCAATGTTAAAGGCAAAATGCATCTCTTTCTTGTTTGTTGGTGCATTTCCTCCCTGGTAACAGTTCAAACTTCCCTGACTTTGCTCTGTTCCCTCTGTTTCTCATCGTGCAGCAAGAGGATGTAACCTCCTGCTATTACACAAGTTGCTTATTTATTTTTTATGGAGACTCCATGCTGGTGGCGATATTTGTCTATTTTCTCCATATTGTGACCCACAGGACATGGTAGATGCTCAAAAAATATTTGTGGAATAAATGAATGACATCCTTTGCCTACTTGTCCATCAAGTTGTTTGGCTTTTTCTTATTGCTTTGTGGATGCTCTTTATATATTATGGTTATTAAGCTATTATCTTTTAGGCGATGCTAATGTTTTCTCTCTGTGTTGCTGTCTTTTTAATTTTGTTTACACTGTGGTTTGTTGTGATTTCTTTAACTTATTTTCTGTAGTCAAATCTGGCACTCTTCTTGGTCACTAAGACAGGGTTTTTCCCTGTAAAATTGTGAAAACATTCTCTAATATGCTCTTCAAGGAGCTATGTGGGTTTGTCCACATTAAGATTTATCTTCCACTGGGGAATTTTTGTGTGTGATTTGAAGGAGCGATCTGTCTTAATTGAATCCCGCCTCCCCGTACACACAAATAAGTGGATAATCAAGCCAGCACCATTTATCAGTCTTCACTTTCCTCCGCCAATTAGCAATGCTGCGCTCACTTAACAGAGACTAAATTCCCAAATGGGTCTTTTCCTGGACTCTCTGTTCTGTGCCTTAGATTTTTCTTTAGGGCAGAGTCATAGATATGAAATTTCTGTGTCAAATCCAGAACTTTTTAAGAATGCCGATTGATCCTGCCAAAAGACTTGCCCAAATTTGTACAAATTCACTTTCTCATCAACAGCAGTTCAGCCGGTGTCTCCACTTCACTTACCAGCGTTGAGTGGAACTATTTAAATATTCTGCAAACACGCAACAGTCAGTGTTTTTAAGGATACCCATGGGGATGGGCAGGGGTGGAGGGCACATTATTTCTTTGGCAAAAAGAAAGTCATTCTCTCTTTGAGGAATCCCTGCACCCCCAGATGAAGGACACAGGAACTGGGGTGGCCAGTCTGAGGACACGCTCCCAACGGCCCTCCCAGCCCCCAGATCCACAGAGTCCGTCGGGACCCGGGAGCCTTCTCCCCCTCGGCCCCAATTTCAGCGGCGCCCAGCGGTTTTCGAACAAGTGATCATTTTCAAAATATCTGCAGCCTGGTACAAATGTGGAGGCACCGCCAGGACCCTAGTCAGAGGGGTTGGGAGAAAAAAAATCAAGCCTCAAAATTACCTGTCACCACTGCGGCTGTTACAGGTGAACAGCATCGCTAATGAATTTCACACTCGTGTCAGACAGGTTTTTTTTTCCCCCCAGCGAGCAGACTCTTCAGGAAAGAGAGAGGCAATGAAGGCTCGTATGGGGCTGTCTCTGGTTCCCTAACACAGACCCGATGCGTCTTTGTCCCATTTCTAGAGCACCGTGGAAAGGCAGGGAGGGGGCAGGGGTCTGGGGACCGCTTGGCATGAGGCACCCTTAGAGACCCCTAAATCCAGCGGGGAAATAGGACGAAGATGCCTGGGAAGATGCTGCCTTCGGGGTGCAAACACCCCCTCCCTTTTCAACCTACACCCTCATCCTGTTTGGACTCTTCCGTTAAAAGGACCACATCCGTCTTTTCCCCAATCCCGGCTTCATGCTCAACCCGTGAAGCATTTGCAGACAGCATTTTCAGGTTCATACATATGTGTGTTTGTCTATGTATATATATATGTATGCAAAGATAGGTTCCGTTTACAGATGAGTCCACGAAAAGTCCACGCCATACAGTTCGGAAACAAAAAGGCCAAAAAAAAAAAAGAAAGAAAGAAAGAGAAACTTCATTGAAATAATCATAAAACTATTTTTCCTCGCCTAACTACAGCTGAGGGGCACGTTGTCATGGAAACCACTTTCCTGGCGCGATTCTCTCCAGCCAGAGGTCTCCGATGGACCGGCTCATCGCCCGCGTACAGCCGGCCCCGCGTACATAATGCCTCGCACATCAGCCGCGTCTCTTGAAATGTGTCAGGAAACATTATCGGGAGGGGAAGGCCGGGCGTTGCGGAGCCCCATAAATTTATAGATAATCAGGTCCTCAGCGGCTGCCAAAGGGTGGGACGGGCGGGGGGGGCTCTGATTAGAGGTGAGCGACCCACGATGGGGGAGAGCAGGCTGAGGATGCAGGGGCCACCCGGACTGTCTGAGCTTCTCGACTTTGACCCATCGACACCCTATGTGAACGTAGGCACCGTACCCCGTTTCCCTTCTGCCAAATTTGTTACATTGTATCGGTTACATAGATGGTTGCACATTTTGTTACAGTAGCTAAAAATATTGCAGCCTCGTGTAACCCATTTGTTACAATCTTTCTCTCCCTGCCAGTGGACCCAGGATGCATAAGAATTTAGGAACGCTTAGACGAGTAAATTAATATTTCCAATCTGCAGACGGAGATGCATTGTTCCATAAGGGGTGTGGCTAGACATTGAGGAAAAGGAAAAAAAAAAAAAAGAGAGAATTCCTTTTAAATGATCTTCCTCCACATAAATGATGTGATAAAATAACGGGAAAAGACACGTACATTCAAGTTTCAAATGAAAATTTCTCCCCATGTTCATTTTTACTCATTCTCGTTGAGTATATCTGTTTCGTTATTAAAACAAAAAACCACAAGTGTAATTAAACATTATTTGTAAAGTGTTTTCAGGTGTGGTGGTTTTTCGTCACAACAGAACAAGGCAATGCCCAAGAAATGTTTTAAACAGACTTCGCTGTGTGTAACACGAATACTCCCAAACCAAAATTGTCCATCCGGGGTCTTTTGGGTCCTAAAAGAAAGATGCCGCCGATGCAAATAACATTTAGAGAATGCTGTTTTTTTCTACCTTTCAACAATTCTCCAGCTTGAGAGCTTGTGGTATGATGGACATAAGGCCTGAAAATCGAGGATGCTTTGGGGGTCTTTGTGGATGACTTTTATTTTCACAAGATCCCTAAAGAAATGACAGCTGATTTTTCCATTTGTTGAGGCCACTTTGCGCGTGCATCCTATGCAGTTTGAGGCTTTGTAGACCTGACCGTTTGGAGGCTGATTTGCCCTGTTATCAACTGTAAACTTATAAGGAGGCTCAAGAGAAGGGAATTCCAAGTGCCGGGGTGCGTTCCAAGAACACTGGCGTCCTATGTCCAAAATGCAAGTCTGGAGTGAACATACAAAGGCCGTAGTTTCAAGATTTGTGATTTCTTGGTGTGGTGCAAACCCGTGGCTCTCGGCCTGGGGAGAGGATGGGAAGGTGGGAACCTGAGCATGTAACGGGACCACCGGGGGCTTTTACACACGGACACGCCTGTGCCCACCTGAGCAGTCTTGCTCCGCAGATTCCAGGCCGGCCCAGACCTTCCTACTTTCCAGATGCAAGAAATGGAGAGATGCACTGAGAGCTAGAGGCACAGAAAGCAAGTTGCCGTGAAATAAAAAGACACGTCTGCTTCTCAGAAAACAAGATGATACGTAGTTTCCCTAAAATAATTTATAAACTCAATAACCCCAGTAAAATTAATTTTTGAGGCATAAAAAAAATTTTCTAAAGGTCTTTGAGAAATCAAGCACGCAAACATAGCCAGCACACTTCTGACAAAAGAAGAAAAATAACATGGTGGACCCATCTATTAGGAAGATAGGACATAAAGTTGCCCTACTCTGTTAATGAAAGATATGGGATATGGCTGCAAAAACAGAGAAAATATGTATGAGAATTTAGTTTAAGAATATGTATAAAAATTTAGTACGTATACATAGGTATACATAATGTATAAGAATTTGGTCATTTTTGTTGCCATAAATAATACAAATATGTATAAGAATTTACATATGTAAATATGTACAATAATTTAGTAATTTTTATATCATAAATGATACAAATATGTATAAGAATTTACATATGTAAATATGTATACGAATTTAGTAATTTTGTATCATTAAATGAATAGTTCAAGGCTTTCTCAAGATGTCACAAAAGCCAGCAGCCGTATGGGAAAATATCGGTACATTTTGCTTCATAAAAATTCAATACTTCTGTATTAAAAAATCCTTCATAACAAAATAAAAGGACTGTTGGTCATGTGGGAAAAGGATTTGCAAAACATACAAAGAAAGGGTTAATTTTCTTAATATGCAAAGAATTCCTACATTTTCAGGGAGAAAAAAATCAGCTCAAAAAAAGCAACAAAAGATAAGAGCTGTTTTAAAAAAAAATGAGCCACACCTGTTTGTTAAAACCATGAAAGAGAAGCTCAAAGTCAGAAAAACACAATTTAGACAATAGCATCAAGTTGAGAGACCGCTTTTCGCTTTTCTGACCAGCAGGGACGGTGCAGGTTGATAAGCGGTGATGCCCGAGGAATCTGGGGAACTTGACCTCTACCACAGTGTTGACATGGGCGTGCATCGGCACAGCCTTCCCAGAGGACAAACATGTCAAGAGTTACAGCGCCTGGGCTGTGTGATCCAGCCATCTCCCTGCTCCTCGTTCTGCACATGCTTGTCCACAGGGACAAGACACCTGATGGAGTAGGATGTCGACAGCGCTCTGGTGGCCATGCTGAAATATTGGAAGTAGCTTCGTGTCCATCCAGAGAGGATTGAGCTAAACTTTGTGATTTGTTTGTGATGTGGAATACTACGCAGCCAAGAATAAGGATCTGGTAGACCAGGAGCGGTGGGGTGGAGATATGTCCAGGGAGACTAGTTCAGTGGCAAAATTAATTTGAATGACTGTGTGTTTAGTGTGATTCCTTTTCAGGGAAAATGCACACACATATGCAGACACTTGTCTACACATAACAACTCTTTCTCTTTCCTCACCTCCTTCTTCTCATCTTCTGAACTGAGTCACCAATCAGCCCTCACTCTGGTGGGATGTTTGGCTCATTCTTCTCCATATCCCAACGCAGACCCTTCAGTCTCTGTCTGAACAGAAGACCAGACCCCTGAGGCTCCACCATCTGCTAAGCTGTCGCCGTGCTCGTCCTGCTCCTCCGTGCTTTTTGCAGGAGGCGTCTGGAAGCACGATGGAGACCCCCAGCCCCGAAACAAGGGACTGGGAACTCCTAAAACAGTGACAAGAGACACGTCTGGCAAACAAGTGGCCCACCAGAGTGAAATCACTTCTTCAAAACCACGCAGCTGTTCTGTTACATTGTGTCTCTCGGCTTCAGATTGGGGACAGGAACAAACTTTC
Source organism: Ceratotherium simum simum (assembly GCF_057802395.1). Taxonomy (NCBI): domain Eukaryota; kingdom Metazoa; phylum Chordata; class Mammalia; order Perissodactyla; family Rhinocerotidae; genus Ceratotherium; species Ceratotherium simum. The sequence goes on from NC_141940.1 coordinate 129,307,332, forward strand.
TATGATTCACTAATTGTACAAGAATGCAATTTCAGTGCTAAAGGGGAATGTGTGATTGGTCTGTGTGCACCTGGATGAGGGTCCTGGGGCGGCCATGACAATGACCCCAAACATGGGGGGCTTAAACCACAGGAATTCACCCTCCCCCAGTCCTGGAGACCAGACGTCTGAGATGAAGGGGTCGCAGGGCTGTGCTCCCTGTGGAGGCTCCAGGGGAGGGTCCTTCCTGCCTCTTCCAGCTTCTGGGGCTCCAGGCATCCCTGGGCTGGTGGGAGCCTCCCTCCATCTCTGCCTCCGTCTCCACGTGGCTTCTCCTCTGTGTCTGTGTCTCCTCTTCTGTCTCTGATGAGGACACTGTCATTGGATTTAGGGCCACCCTCCTCCAGGACGCCCTCATCTCCATCCTTTACTCAATCACATCTGCAAAGACCCTGTTTCCTAATAAGATCCCGTTCCCAGGTTCTGGGGGTCAGGTTGCCAGCATATCTTTTTGGGAGACACAATTCAGTCCATTAATGGACCTTCTTTCCATGCTCTTGTGTTGACTTCCACACTTACTGGGCCATAAGAAATGCCTTTGAGCTCCAAGACATCCGTTCAGACCATTTGTGATGCCCCGACCCAGCAAAAATGCATTCCTGAAGACAACTCCCTTTTCCTTAGACAAAAAAAAAAAAACAGAGAAAATAATGCAAATGTTGTTCCTCCAAATGACATCTCCCAACCCACCTGCCAATTCATTAATTTTCCACTCGAAACAGCCCCATGGAGTCTCATCTGCATGTGTCCTCTGTCATTTTGTTTTACACGTCTGTATACATTGCTTTCATAAAACAATTTTAGACTTTCCCTCAAAGTTCTCATTTCTGAAATTATACGTTTGAACCAGGAGCTCGGGTGCCATGAACTCATCCATGAATGAAGGGCCACCATCTTTATGTGGCTTCTTGTAGCTTCTCTGCCTGTGGATGTTCCTCCAAAGGAAGGGCTTCCCTCCCCAGCTAGACATGGCCTGGATGCTTCTTGAGGGTCCTGAGGGCGGGGATGCTCCCAAACCATTCACGATGGCTTCTCCCCTCCGTGCCACGGAGCGGACAACACACCGTCCATAGTGGATGCATGCCAGCCTCGAGCACAGAAGTGCACGTGGGCTCACTTTCCGTCCCCTCAGGTCTACACTGCATACTTTTCCTCGCTTGCAGAATAACGTTTCCTAACTACAACTGTGAGGGCGATGCCGGAGCATCCGGCATCTGCAGAAATGGAAGTCATGGCTGGCCGTCCTATATCTGGGCCTTATTAGGAAACAGGTTGCCCTAAACCCCAACCACGGAACTGGAAGGACGCCAGCCGTGGTGTGTCAGGTTTCAGACCTGTGCCTCGACCAGCCCGAAAGCAGAGGCCTGTCCCTCTGAGTCAGGAGGTGCAACAGGCAGTGGGCAGGAAGCGATGGGGAGGGGACGCCTCCCGGGGACGTCCACACAGACAGCTGCTCACGGGGAAGGTGGTGGGCCTGGAGGAGTGGGTGTGTCTGTGCAAAAAACACACATGAGCCCCAAAAATGGCCTGAAGGAGCGTCTCCCCGGACTTATCCTTGCCACAGAGGAGGCAAGCCCATCCATTCCTGATAAGTCTGTTCTGTGCACACAAATGCAACAGAAGAGACCTCACGGGCAGCTCAGGTGTTGGGACGAACGGTCCTTCCATCGGGGTGGCTTCATCTCCATGAAAGACGACTTTCTCCCCCTTTCCCGGCAGCTCTGAGCGTCCAGCAGGGAAGCAAGGTGCCTCCGTGCAGGGAGCAAAGGTGAGAAACTGAAATTCCACCCCACAGCCAGGAGGGACCTAGAGGACGTCTCAGGACTTACGGTTCAGACAACGTGCATTTTGCAATTCCCAGGGTTGGAGGTAGACATCGCAACAGAAACACAGAGACCTTGAGTGGAATCATTCAACACACTTCCGTTTAAAACAAATCCACTTTTTAGCCTATTTATGTCCAATCTCCTTGCATCAAGTCTCTGAGGCTGCATTTAAAAAATGAATTACATATCCAAGGAACAATTTGAAAAGCGAACGTTGGAATCCATAGGAAGGAGTTGGCGAGTACACTCACCTCAAATCCTGCGGGCGTCTCCTGAAGACGCATTTCTGAACTGATTCTTGAGTGACAGGGGGCTGGTAGACCCTTTACACTCTGACTTTTTTTGAAGATTTTTGTTTCTTTTGGAGGGAGGGGCGGAATTTGACATCTGAAAGCATAGAGTTCCGTCTTCATCGTCTTGGAAAACTACCATCGAAAAGAGAAATTCTGCTGAGGACATAAGTCTGGGGGAGAAAGCGGCCAGAACAGAAACGACTTTCTCTTTTTCTGCCCCATAACCTCCTCTGATGCCCGAGGGAAGCACAAAGCCCACGGCCGGGTGGACACCTGCCTCTACGTCTGAAGAAAGACGGCAAAATATACAGGTTTATATTTCTGTTGTATGTCTCTTGGCCAATTTACACTAAATTGAAGAAAACCTCTCTTAAATTTAGACCAGGGTCTGGGCTCAGAGAATTTGCTTCTCGCCGCTCTGGATTGACGATTAAAAACCATTATTTGGTTAATTATTGTTGACCACTGTCTATGGACTGCCTACGAATAACCACCAAAAGCATCTGCTTCCTCTGTCGAATCTGTTTCCATATCCAGCCAGTCGTGCATAGATTCTCCCATGTGTTTGCAAAGGATGAGCTTTCATTTGCTAAAGCAGGAAATAAAAATCAAGTCTGCTCACGCTTCCACTGGGATAAGAGGGGCAGGAGCAAGTTATGATAGGCATGTGAGAACAGTTCTCAAGGACGTAAGGAATGCAATGAAGCGGCACCGTCTGCACGCTTGGTGCCAGCTCCCGGGTACAACCGCCACGCAGCCAGGATGGGCACCCGGGTCTGTTCCAGTGCCCGGGCCAGTGCTGCCTGCACTGGTGCCCAGCTAGGACCGGCCTTTCCAAGATGGCCCATTAACATTCCTCTCTCTCGTGGGAGGCCCTTCCTCAGGTCGCCTGGTGGAAACTCCCTCACCCTCGGGGACCCCCAACCGCCACGCTGCCCTGCGCTTCAGAACCTAACAAGAGCCGAGAGTCCTGTCGGTGTTTGCGTCTGAAGACATTGTGGAGACGGACACAGTCCCTCTCTCTGAGTCTGCAGCATTGTCAGGGCACAAATTCATGGTGAAAACACTGTGGGAACCCAGAATGGGCAAATGCATCCAGCCAGAAAGCAGATTTATGGTGCCAGGGCTGGAGGAGGGGGATGGGGCATGCCTGCTCGCGGGTTTAAGGCTTCCATAGGGGACGATGAGAATGTTCTGGAACTAGAGAGAGGTGCTGGTTGCACAGCGTTGTGAATGTGCAAAATGCACACTGTACACTTTAAAATGGTGAATTCTATGGCGTGTAAATTTCCCATCAATTAAAAAAAATACAGGATTCTCAAAAAATCAAAATAAAAAACTTCGGGAGACAGTAGAAAGATCCATGGTGGCCAGAGGTTAGGGGAGAAGGAGGGATACATAGGTGGAGGACACAGGATTTTTAGGACAGTCGAACTACTCCGCATGGCACCAAAATGGTGGATATGTGACATTATACATTTGTCTAAACCCATAAAACGTACAACACCAAGATGAACCCTCATGCAAACTGTGGATTTTACTTAACAACAATGTATCCATATCAGCTCATCATTGCAACAATGTATCACATCCACCCATGATGTTAATACCAGGGGACAATTTCTGCAGGGGGGCGGTTGAGAGGGTGCGTGGGAACTTCCTATACTTTTCCCTCAGTGTTTTCATAAACCTCAAACAGCTCAAAAAAAAGAGTCTATTTTAAAAAACACAAAAACCAAAGAAAGAAAACAAAGCTGTTTGAGAAATGCAGATGTGGCCAGGGTTTCACACGACACATGCCCCCGGGATCGGCCATCCTCTGACGCTTAGGGTGACCTGGGACTCCCCACTTTGGGGTCTGGAAGTTCTGCCCCCCAGGAGACCCCTCAGACCCGGGAAGACGGGGACGTCGGTCTCCCTCCGGGTAGCGTCCTTCTTAAATATCTTGCCCACCAAGGGCAAAATATAACAACACGCGTGAGGTAGAAAAAGTGCCAGCTAAATGCCACATAATTTTTGGCAATTTGACTGCAAACTGCAAAGGTATTTGCCACATTCTGCCCCACTTTTGGCCTGTTCCAAAATAGGTGTTCATTCCTCTTAAAGGTATGGATTTTATTAAGCACGCTTAAAAAAAAAAAGTATTTGGTTCTCAATGTATTCTTAATGTCAGAGAAAATTGTATCTGGGGCAGACTCGCCTGCAAAAATCCAAAAATCAGCATTCCCAAAGAGGGTCATGTCCTGCGTTGGAGGAGGAAGAGAAATCAGACCCGACAGTGTCCACCTCTGCAGCGCGGCCGCCCTCCCCAATTAGAGGCCCCGGAGAGCCGGTCCCTCGGCACGGGAAGCAGTAATAACAGGAGACAGGGGTCCCGGGGACGAAGCCAGGTGTGTGCTCTGCAGTTAGGGGGGCCCGGTTGGATTGGAGGCAACCCTACGGACAGAGGGTTCCGCCTCCACGGAATGCACGGCCCCCCTGTTATCACAGAGACACGACCCCGAATGAGGACGCAGAGGTGACCCCGTGCCGGGACTCTGCATCCGACTCCAATTCCATCCCACTGGGCAGGGGTGGGGGTAGAGGGAGCAGGCTGGGCCCCCCGGGAGGACGGATGGAGACGTGGGAAGGTCTCGGGGTGTGACTGCAGCTCATTAGGGCCGAGCATCCCCGAGGGGGGCCAGGGATCGCCCGGGTGGGACGAGAGATGCACCGGACACATCTGGCTGGCCGTGGGCTGTGGTCGCTCACAGATGCTCCTGGAGAGCGTCTTTGGGGAAGGAGAAACGTATTTTCCTCTTTTCTCGGCGGAGAAAGCCATGATGTCCTAATTACCATGAATCGGGGGAACAAGACCTGGTTTCCATCCTCCTCCCTCCTCCCCCCACTTCCTCCTGCTCCTTTAAAATTGTGACTCGGACACGGAAACAACGTGTTTCTCCTTTTTCTCTGTCTTTTTCTCCTTCTCCTTTGTGCACACTTGGACACAGAAGCCACGTCTGTACGACATCCACGCACACGCATTTCACACGACACCCAGATCTCGCCGATAAATAGGACACAAGACACCACACAAGTGCAGACGAGAAGCCTCGCCCCACACAACACCACAATTTCTGTGCACGCACCACACAACAGCGAGTTCTTCAAGGCAACATCGTTGAGTGGAAAAAGCCCGAGCACCGCGAGAACGTCTGTAGAAATAATGTCCTGGAGGATTAAAAGTATTTTCTCCATAAAAGACATGAAAACATCATTTTTCTTTCCATCATTAGTTTCTGCTCAGAAAATAAAAAAATAGCAAAAAGAAAGAAAACCCACTTGCACGTCTTCCCGGGGACTGTGTCTGTTTCATACTCAAAGTTGGTTGAATTTCGGCAGTTTCCAGTGTGAACGTCAGTCACGTGGATCTTTCCCTCATTAGTGGTCATCTCAATGGTATTTATTTTGGATCCAATTCAGGCAGAGCGTGGGGTTTTTCTGGATTCCAAAGGCCTGAAAAGAAAAAGCGGTCGCCCCTATAGAACACAAATTGCATTTAAAATGACATGCACGATTCTTTATATCCATCATCGGAGATACTCAACACGACATCCGGCAGACAATACAACGAATTTCCAATCATTTGCTGAGAATTTGCACCATCTTCCTTCTAACCCTCTCTCCCTCCCTGTCGTCCAAACTAACTTTAAATGCTCAAAGTAACCTACGGGTCGGGACCAATTCCTGTTAGAACGGATGACCCCCCAATTTCCTGTTGGACCAATTTAGGTCACCGTGTGGCTTAAACCACAGACATTGATGGTCTCCCCGTCCTGGAGGTGGGAATCTGAGATCCAGGTGTCACAGGGCTGGTTCCTCCTGAGGCCTCTCTCCTTGGCGTGTAGACGCCGTCTTCTCCCCGTGTCCTCACGTGGTCGTCCCTCTGTGTGTCTGTGTGCTCACCTCCTCTTCTCATAAGGATGCCAGTCCTATTGGATCAGGACCCACTCTAATGACCTCAACTAACCCCAATCACCCCCAAAGGCCCACCTCCTAACACCACCGCACCCCTTGAGGGTCATAGCATCAACATAAGAATTTGGGGTGAACACCATTCAGTCCATACCAGTGGGTCACGATTCATTGAAATCCACATTTTGCTTTCCTTGAACCATTGTAATGACATTAAGCAAGGTGCCTTTGAGGAAAAGACAGACAGGTGAAAGTTCAAGGATTTGCTAAGTCCTTGTGGACTAAGTCCCCCGACACCGAGGAAGGGAACCAGCCCGTGACAAGGGGACGGATCATTTTGCAGGCCAGCTCACTGTCAATTCTTGGCTTCTCATTGAATGGGAGGAGGGGCTGACTGCACCATCATCGGACAGACCGTGCAGACGGTTAATGACAATAGTCCGCTGCCGGACTTTTAAAAGAAAACTTTTTGTCATAAAATGGTTTCCGATCTACAGAGAAATTGAAGAGATGGTGCAGAGTCCCTGTATGCCCCACCCCATTTACATGATGGACAACCTCGTTCGTGAGTGTTGGGCGTTTGTCACAATTGATAAACCAAGACGGACACATTATCACGCACTCAAGTCCCTGTTTTACTTAGGTGTCCACATTTGTTCCCAAATGTGCCTTTTCTGTCCCACTCAAGATATCATCACTTCTCTGTAGGATCAGCTTGGCTGTGACAGTTTCTCAGACTTTCCTCATCTTTGGTGACTTTGAGAGTTTTAAAGAAATTTTGTAGGACACGCCTCTATTGGCCTGATGCTTTTCTCCTGGTTACACTGGGGTGATGGGTTTTGGGGAAAACCACAGAGGTAAATGCGGGGAGGTCTTTTAAACGTGGAGTCTGACCTTGTCATCCCTCCCTGGTGACACCCCCCCCCCAACAGCTGTGCACAGACAGACTCCCGGGCTCTGCCTGCTCCGGCGGCTGCCGACCGCCGTGGCCTCGTCTGGCACGTGGACCCCCTGCTCCGGGCACACCTGCCAAGCTGTCCCCCGAATCTGCCTCCGGTCTTGGGACACACCCATCTGGAAGGCTGCCCTCCATTCAGGTCACAGTTTGTCATCCACACGTGACTCCAGGTACCCAGGCCAACGATGCTCCTAATTCCCTGACTCATCCTGCAGTGTGTCCACCACGGCCGAGCGAACCATCACCAGAGCAATCAAGATTCAGAACATCTCTCAGCCTCGGCGCCGTGGACGTTCGGGGCTGGACCACTCTCTGATGTGGGGCATTCTGAGCATTGTACAGTGTTGAGCTGCATCCCTGGTCTCCACCTACCAGAGGCTAGTAGCATCCTGTGCCCACCGTGACAACCAAAAGTGACTCCAGACCTTGCTGGGTGTCTCCTGGGGGCCGAGTCGCCCATTCGAGACCCCCGGCGTATGGATTCATGGCAGGAACCCCACCGTGTTGTCCACAGCTGCACCCCGATGGCATCGATGGTGCCTGGACGAACGTTGTCACACCCTCTCTCCCCAGGATGTGGCCAGAAGCTCCCGTGAGTCTCTGAGTCCTCATCTCTTTCTCCTCCTTCAGTCGACCTTCCCAATCATAGTCCTGTTGACCCAAAATTCCATGCACACTCAGAGCCCCTCGTCTTTCCCTGAAACGCCCCCCTGGTGCGCCCACCTGCTCTCCTTCCTCGAGGCTCGGCCACCTCCATCCTCTTGGGGACATCCTCCCTGACTCCTGGGGCTCCGCTGGCCACATCGGCACTTGTGGTACCCGAAGGAGCCTTGAACAAGGGATGACGTGGGGGGCTCCATTCAGGACGCCCCAAAGGCTGCGTCCTCAGATTTCTCTCTGGGGGCAGAATCAGGAATTCCTCTGCATCCCCAGAGCCTCAGGTCCGTTTGCTTTATGAGCACGGAGAAGCCATCAGCTCAATGGTCCCTGCATTTTGTGATGTCCCTGGAGGAGCTCTCAACACCTTGTAGGGACAGCAGCCCCCCGAGGGGCAGAACAAGGTTCCCTCAACCCTCTGTTTTCCGGTCGTCTGACCAATTCGCAAACAGGCAGAGGATGTTAAACGGCTGAAGCCGAGTCTGCTCAATGCTGTGTTTCAGAGCTTCCCCAGCACCTGCTCAGAATAGAAGATTTCCAAAGATGTGCAAGTGAATAAGTGAATGAATGAATGAATGAGTCCTTTGTCTGATCAAATCTTCATAGATGCCCAGAATGTAAAACTATTCCAGGGGGGCCATCTGGGGACCCCTTTCCTCTGCACCCGCCCCTGACCTCTTGTCTCTGAGGATGACCCTGGACACTCCCAGGACGCCAGGTCTCCCCACTGACTGGGAAAACGGATGGACGTGCTCTGCTCCAGCTGGTCACCTGGGCGATGAGGCCTCCAGAGAGGTGTTTGCTGAGAACTGGACAGAACAGGGCAGCGAGGATCTCGGATGCAAGTATTTGCTGTTTTGGGGTGTGACGGTTGAAGAGTGTCCCCCCAAAAGACACATCCACATTGTAACCCCCAGGACCTCAGAATGGGACCATATTTGGAAATAGGGTATTTGCAGATGTGATTAAGTGAAGGATGGAAAGGAGATCATCTGGGGTGAGGGTGGCCCTAAATCCACTGACAGTGTCCTCATCAGAGACAGAAGAGGAGACACAGACACAGAGGAGAAGCCACGTGGAGACGGAGGCAGAGATGGAGGGAGGCGGCCACCAGTCCGGGGACACCTGGAGCCCCAGAAGCTGGAAGAGGCAGGAAGGACCCTCCCCTGGAGCCTCCAGAGGGAGCGCGGCCCTGCGACCCCTTCATCTCAGACGTCTGGTCTCCAGGACTAGGGAGGGTGAATTCCTGGGGTTTAAACCCCCGGTTTGTGATCATCTGTGTGGTGGCCCCAGGACGCTCACACAGCAGGTAAGAAGGCTCTGCCAATGTACTGAGCCAATAGCTGGGTCAATTGTCTCCTCTGAAATGGCCAAAGACAGACCACTGTCCTCTCCCAACAGGGAGAGTTGGGTCCCACAGAGCACAGTCTCGAGTTATCCTAGGACGAGAGGAAGACACTTGGGTTCCAGATGCACACGGGCAAGGCGGCCGTCTCCACGAGGGAAAAATGCAGAAAAGCTGATGTCGGCCATACTTGTGAATGAGGTTGAAGCTCCTCTTATAAGAGAGCAGCCGTGTCGTCCTGAATGCCGTCCTCCACTGTCCACGTCTGCCCTCGTGCAGCTTCAGGAAATGACTCACCCCAGGGATGTGACCTGGAGCCATTCCCGGGGACGTGCGGTCAGCTCTCCCGCCCCCTTCCCCCCAGGAGGCTCATCCTCAGGGTGAGTCATTCCGGGATGGCTCAGCCCCTCATACCCCCTCTGAGATGGGGACATCCAGGCTCGAATATTCAACCAACATTTGTCCAGCACCTACGATGACCCAGCGACTGGTCAGGCATTTAGACACGTCTGAGCAAAATGACCCAGGTCTCTGCCCATGAAGAGCTCGCTTTCTGGGGAGGGAGTGGAGATGGAGCGTGAGCAACAAATGCCCCAACCATGGAGAACATCAGGGAGAAAAGAAGTAAGTGGCTCAGCTGCGGAAAACAGTATGGAGATTTCTCAAAAAATTAAAAATACAAATGCCATATGATCCAGCTGTCCCACTACTGGGTATTTATCCAAAGACCTTGAAATCAACAATTCAAAGAGACTTATGCACCCCTGTGTTCACTGCAGCATTATTCACAATAGCCAAGACGTGGAAGCAACCCAAGTGTCCATCCACTGATGAATGGATAAAGAAGATGTGGGATATGTATAGAGTGGAATACTACTCAGCCATAAAAATGACAAAATCTTCCCATTTGCAACAAAATGGATGGACCCTGAGGGTATGATGTTAAGTGAAATAAGCCAGGCAGAGACAGACAAACACGGTATGATTTCACTCATCTGTGGAAGATAAACTAACACATGGACAGAGAGAACAGATTAGTGGTTACCAGGGGGAAGGGGTTGGGGGGAAGATGACAGGGGTAAGGGGCACATGTGTATGGTGAGGGATAAAAACTAGACTATTGGTGGTGAACACAATGCAATCTGTATAGAAGCTTAAATATAATAATGTACACCTGAAATTACACAATGTTATAAACCAGTATGACCTCAATAAAATAATAATTAAAAAAAAAAAGTGGTGTAGAGTCAGCAGGACCAGGCGTGATTGCTGGTGGGTGGGAGAAGTCCTGATCAAATGTGGCAGTCAAGAGGAGAGAGCTTAACCAGCCATATAACCAGGCAAAGTGCTCTCCAGGTAGGACCACAGCCAGTGCAAAGGTCCTGAGGCATGAAGGGGCATGGCTTGTGCAACGATGAGCAGAGAGGCTGCCAAGGCTGGGATTGGATGGGCGAGTGGGAGGATGAGAGGAGTTGAGGGAAGGAGGTGATGGGACGGCCGGGTCACCCAGGGTTGTGGACACCGAGACCCAACTTAGGTGTCAGTTCTATTAGTCCAATACTTAGGACTTAGGCAATGAGTTGCCAAAAGGATTCATTTACTCTTGTCTCTTCTGGGGGGTTCACTCTCCAATGCCAAAGCCCATTGGGGTCCCTCCCTGTCTCGTATCTCTGTGGTCGCTGGGGCAGAGCCTGCAAATCCCTGGAGGCTGAACGCCAAGCCTCCATCCCTCTCCTCCTCATCCATACTCCTCTCACCTGTAAGGGGTATTGATGTTCACGTAGGAGTCCGCACACTCTCTCTGCTGTTTCAGAGATGCAGAGTCTCTGAGAGGTGAAAAATCCCGTAATTGACCCACATCGAGCCCAGGGTCCCTTTCCACTGGGGCTTCTCCCACCCACCACCTCATCCAATGCCCCCCAACCTGGTACCCGGAGCCTCACTCCTACAGCCAGGTGGGTTCCATCTCAAGGCGTCTTCAGGAGATGCCCCGTCCTTTTCTCCAGGGAGGTGGGGGAAACAGAGTCACAGAGATGGAGGGTCTTGGAGCAAGAAGCAGCTCCCTGTTCCAGAAAGGACCCCGAATGGTTTAGGGGATATTGGGAAAGTCGGTTCTGAGAGTCGGCTTCCTCGTATGCAGACGGGACAACCACTGTCAGGTCCACGGGGCCCCGGTTGTGCAAAAAGAAGGAGCTTCGCAAACCAGAGGAAAGTCTTGTTCCAGTGGACGCTGTCGATGCCTCCAGCTTCCTTGCAAATCGCCAGATGATGCACTTCGTCAGAAAGCCTCCCTCCCTCGGCGTGGTCCAAAATACCGTCTCCTGGAAAACGGGGTCGACGTTAAAATTAAATGATCGTGTTCAAACGTAATGTGCGTGAAATTCGATGCCTGAATTCCAAACATGCAGAAGACCTCTCAGGTCGAGCATCAGTCACCAGTTTTCAAGCTTGTGGCGTGACCTCATCCGCTGGGCGAGGCTTTCCCTCCGCTGTTTAATGAATCAACATCTATTTCCCTCCTCCCTCCCTCCCTCTCTTACGTACACACACACACACACACACACACACACACACACGGGGTATGTTTTCTATTCTTGATCCTGCAAAAATGTTTTACACGTGTTTTTTTCTTCTGCTATTTAATGGATCAAAATATTTCTCCTTCCCTTTCTTCCTTCATCCATCCATATCCATCTATCTATCTGTCATATCTATCTAATCTTTCATCTGTCATTTATCTCTCTATCTACCTATCTATCATCTGTCTATCCATCCTGTGTATCTATTTATCTACCTATATTTTGTCATCTGTCTTTCATCCATGTACATTTAATCCACACATTTATCCATCTTTCCATCCATATCTATCTATCATTTACAGGTCTATTTACCTATATATCTATCATCTATCTATCTACCCCACTACCTATCTCTCTCTGTCCACTATCTATCTATCTGTTATCTGTCTATCATCTGTCATCTATCTGTCTATCTATCTCTATCTGTTATCTAGCTACCTATCTATTATCCATCTATTATGTATCTATCTATCTATTATCTGTCTATCCATCTGTCATCTACCTACCTACCTCTCTATCTCTATTGTCTGTCTACCTATGTATCTATCATCTATGTACCACCTATAACTATCTATCTATCATCTATCTATCTATCCATCCATCTATCATCTATCTATCTATCTACCTACCTATCATCTATCTATCCATAATTTATATCTACCACTTATATCTATCTATCTATCTATCTATCTACCTATCTATCCATCTATCATCTATCTAGCTATCTATGATCTATCCATCTCTCATCTATCTGTGTGTCTATCTATGTGTACATCTATCGATCTATTAACCTACCCACCTATCTCTCTCTCTCTCCATCCCCGACACTGTAAAACTTAACCATTTGGTCACACAAGTGCAACCTAAATTCACAAAAGCTGCTGGAAATGTTAGCCTCACTCACAAAGGAAGCACGAGGGAGACTCTCCCATCTGACTTTCGGGACCAGACGCTCACCATTGACACCACACTCAACCCCAGGACATCTTTGGGTGGAGAGGGCCTCCCGTTCACACACTTCTCCACGTGCTTGTCCTGCAGATCCAATACGAGCCCTCCGCTCCCCCCTGTGCCCCCACCCCGCGTCCCTCCCCAGGAGAACCTGTTCAGTGTCGAGCCGATGCCCGGCCCCTCCGCTAATGATCGGTGAGTCATCTCGGCCCGTCTAGCCAGCTCCAAACACTGAACAGGTGCCCTGATGAGTTCCATCGACAGGACCCTCCTAACCTTCTTCTGGGAGGAGAAGAGGGTGATTCAAACCACATTTACCTCCAAACACATGTTTTATGTCAGGACCTATGAAACCGAGGTGAAAACTTGACAATACCCTTGGAAACTCAGCATCACCGGCACTAGCACCAAGCACCAGAGAAGACAAGGATCTCAGACACGGCCCACAGTGAGTCTGAGGGGAGACTGAGGTCACGAGGAGGAGGAGCCTGCCCCCCCACCTCCCCCATCCTGGGACATCAACTCAACCTCAGAGCCCTTCCTCAGCACCTATTTATATTTTGTGAGGAGACCCAGTTGTCATCTCCCAGTTGGCGTGGCCGCCATCTTGCCAGCACTCCTTGACGCTGCTGTTGGGGGGATGGGTTTGGAGCCAGCCCATCTCCACCCATCACTGGTGGCCCGGCTTTGGCAACATCACTGGCCACTCCTCAGCCTCAGTGAATTCAGCTGTGACGTGGAAAGAAGACTTATCTTGGAGAGCCATTAGGTGGCTGGCTGCTCACGGGTCATCAGCGAAGGATCTCCCCCTTCTGGACCATTCTCGTCCCCTCCACACAGGGAAGAGAAGGCACGTTGGACACATTCCATCAAGGATTATCACCGAGGCTCCATTGCTCACACCTTGATCTCAGACTTCCAGCCCCCAGGACTGTGAGAAACCAATTTATGTTGGCTATTTAGGTCACCCAGGCTACGGCCCTTTGTAATGGCGGCCCTCCAAGTTAATACAATGCCCAAAGTCACAGGGCTGACATGGAGACAGATGCAAACCCGGGAGGGCTCTGAAGATGCAGGTGTGAGCCAGGAATCTTCTGCAGACCCAGGAGGAGAGGGCTGGGGATTAATGGTCTGGGGCATCTCTTTGCATGTAATCATGTGGGACTGGGGTGGCCAGGCTGTGGGGATCTCACCGGAGAAGTGGTCCATGCTTTGTACACCTGGTGTCAAAGGCAACCAGCCCCAGTCGCCCCACTGACTCACTGCCTCTCGGATCCGGCTGGATCCTCTCACATCCTTCCGGACCACCCACCCGTCTGCCTCCGGGAGGTTCCCCAAGGCCACCTTTGGTTTCCAAGCTGGGCCATTGGGGATTCCGGAGAATTCCAACGGGGGTGTTCCCCGAAGACAGGCACCCATCCTCGTTCCGATTCTGCAGCAGTTCTCTGCCGACATGGCAAGACCCAACACATCAAGTCTTCCTTTTGGGAAAGGATTTCCCAGACATTTTGTTTCCCCTTTAGACCAAAGGGAAGCCACCTGGCTCTCGCAGAGCCCCATTATGCAGCAGGAGCTGTGGCATTTGGCGGAATCTTCCAGAGCTGTCAGGGAAGTGACAGACACATCTCGATCCCTTTGGCACCTGTGTGTCACTCATCCGGGCTGTGACATGACATGGTGGATCATCAATTAAGTGCGTGTGTTGCTAGCAGACTCTTAAAGACACCGGGATTTATCCTCCCACTGGTGAGCATGCATAATTCCCATTCATGTCAGTGGGACCCACAGGTGCACTCCGCTCCGCTCAGGTGAACCTCACACATCCCATTCCAAAGATCCCCGGCAAACCAGCACATCCCTGACAGCCCCAAATTGGTCCTCATCTTGCTCAAAACGCCAACGAGAAAGTCAAGGGAATGCCCCAAGCAGGAAGACTCACAACGAGACCTAGAAATCGTTTTGAGGCGAAAAAAAAAATCTATTAATAAAAATCCCACTCACTAAAAAAAAAAAAAAGAGCTCACTCCGACTCGTAAAGTATTCACTCTCTGACATGCGTTTTCTTGTCATGTTAAAAATGTTTCACGCTAACTTTCAGCACTTGTGGGGAAAAAAAAAAACACAAGTCAAATATGAGCTTTGAAATTCTGAGAGCTGTCAGATCTTTCCACCTTAATAAATTATTTTTTCCCCTCGGCTCAACCAAACAGCACGAGTCGTCCATCCTCTGCAGAACATGTGGGGAATATGGGACGATGGCGGGAAAGTGGAAGGGAGGGATGGGGGCGTTTTCTGACAAGTAGAGCCTCCGCTAATGGAACTGTCTGCCCCCAGAGGAGCATAGGGCCTCACTGACATGTCTTGAGATGCCAGTGGACAAGGGTCCCAAGAAGACAAGGCTCAAGTCAAGCCTGAGTTGCCAGATTCTGTCCGCTTGGACATCTGCACATGCGCTGCCCTGCGACTCACCATCTAAAGTTTGGCATTTCTGCTCAAATTCAAATACTTTTCCTTCCATCGTTTTACTGCACGTGTTTCTGGCGCCAAACTTTTTTTTTAGCATTGTTTTCATCCTTTTCCTCCTCCTCGATTGTGGCCTGGCAGTTTCGCAGCGAAAGTTCTGGTAGGATGTGCTCCTTGGTTTGGAGGGGGCACCCAAAGAAAGGAGCAGAATGGGTATTTCTGCAGTTTCTTAGGAGAACTCAAGGATTGATTTAATTTTCTCCCTACTTTTCATCCTCATGTCTCTCCCTGTCCGTGTTGGACATTGACCATTTTGCAATGTCTCCTTCTGGAGGAGTTTGCTCCTGAGCACGTCCAGAGGGGCTGGAGAGCCGTCCCCCACCCTCCCTGAGCATCACTATGTCAGGAGGCTTGTGGACAGGGTCCAGCTCAGACACGCATTTCCTGATGGACACGGGGCTCCAACAGGATGTAGGATAAACCTCCGAATTTATACTTTGACTTTTTGATTCCTCCAGATGCCAGATGTCATGCATGAGGCCAAGAGATTGCCCACTGTCACCAAAATGTCTCGACGGGGTAGGATGGGTTGCAATTGCGTCAACTTTACTGAAATGAAACAAAAGATCACTGTAGCCCAGGTACTCATGTCATCCAGCCAAATGTCTATCAATCACCCATGGAAGCCCAATTCGATTCCTGCTGGTAGACTTAAAGACACCCAGAACTGGATGTTCTAACAGTTGCCTCTATGTGTTCCCAAACACCACCAAACACACTCATGACAGAAGACGAACAATCCTAGTGTGAACCATTCTTCTCTATGTTCTGTCATCCTGTAATCAGGTTTTCTTAGTTCTAGGAAAGCTAGCAATGGGCATGACTACTAACTGCAAAACAAGAAATGGCAGAGAATGCCTTTCGTTAACCACCAGATGGGTGTTATCGCTATTTTTAGCTCTGCATGGAGTTTCCATCTGTGAACACCCACTCTTGGGCAAACACAAAAGAACAAGGCAGAGAAAGATGCTCGTGGATGTCAATGTGGCTCCATGAAGACAGAGTCTTTACAACACTATAGCTGGGGAGTCTTGTAGGCAGTAGAGACATGATTATTATGGCTGGTGGTGCTCCCGGAACTCTGTAAGTTCCCTGTAAGTTTTTTCGTAAGGATTACAGTAACAAATTCCACTATTTGGAACCATGCCTTAGAGGGCACGTTAGCTGTGTCGATGACAGATAAATGCACATTTCCCCGTGACCAGGCAGTTCCACATCTATGTGTCTCTGCTGGAGAAACTATCGCAGCTGGGCACCAGGAGGCATGACTAAGGATGCTTGTTGCAGCTTTGTGTTTGATGACAGAGATGTGGACAGAACTAATTGTCCACTCAATGGGGAATTGACGGATCCATGCTGTCAAATCCACAGCAGATATAATGCATGAGGTGGGTTTCTGTGTGCTGGGGGGGAATATCTCCAAGACAGATTTAGTCAAAAAAGAAACTTTGGAAACTTACATACAACCATACCATGGGATACCGTCTATGTTTTAACCAATCACACACACCCTGCAACAGGCCCAAATGTGTCTAAATGTACACAGTCCTAGAAGACCATACAGAGAGTGACAATGGTACTTACCTCTGGGGAGGGGATGAGACATGAGTGAAGTTCTTAATGAGGCCTCTGACTTTATTTGGAATGCATCTATTCCGTTTACAAAGTGAATGTCTTTAAAGTAATTTCTTGAGTATTTGAAAATAGATATGTTATCTTTGAAGGCAACAAGAGAACAAAGACAAGAGTGCATAAAGTAAAAATCATGTTTATTAAAGAATGTTTGTGTATATTTATCTATCCATCCGCCCACTTGCATACCTATGCATGCATGCGCTCAGTCATCCATCCATCTATCCACCTAGCCATCCATCCATCCACCCGTCTGTCCATCCATCCATCCACCCACCCATCCACCCACCCACCCATCCATCCATCCATCCATTCATCCACCCATCCATCCATCATCCATCCATCCACCCACCCATCCACCCATCCATCCATCCACCGATCCAGCCAGCCAGCCATCATCCATCCATCCATCCATCCATCCACCCATCCACCCATCTGGGAGACAGCCTAGCAGCTGTGCAGCCTTAGAGACCTACTTGGGTGCTACAAGTTACCTCCCTTGTGGAATCCCAAGGGAACACACTTTGAGGACACACAACTGTGGGACAAGCGGCTTTCTCAAACGTCTTTGGTGAGAATCTGTCCTTGGAATCAGAAGGAATGTGTCTGATGCTGTTGGAACGCCCTTGGACTATGGGAGCCAACAGTGGCAGCCATCCTTGCAGCAACAAGAGAAGATCTTGGAGGCCAAGTCTTCGTTGGTGGCAGTGGCGCCATGTTAAATTGGCAGATCTTGGGATCTAGTGAGGGTCCCCAGGCAGGGCTGTTGGAGGCTGTTTGTGGTCTCACAGAGCCAGAGAACCAGGGAATGCTAGGGGGAAGAGAGTGTCTGGACTGGAACTCAAAGGCAAGGAGGGTCTGATGACCCTCACTCCATGACCCTCCTGGAGAACAAATGGTTCCTGCTTGGGTTTTTGCAAACGGAAGAGCTGGAAGTGTAAATGTAATAACGTAAGAGGGTGTGCTTCCCACAGTTGAGAGCACAGAGAAATGCAAGACGCTCACTGTGGCATTCATGTTTGCTCAGGATGGGAAGGGGAGAAGCACTCATGGCGGCCCAGTCTTCAGACTTTCCACAAAGCCTGCAGCTGCCTGAGCTCTGGTCCAGAAGCTCCAGCAGGGCCTTGCCCACAGCAGGGGTAGAGCGTCTCTCCCGAACACCTCTCGTCTTTCTTGGCTATGCAGAGAGGAAACCGTCACAGCGACAGAGAGCTTCTGTTGTAACAGAGTCAACCGTGGGTAGAAGATGTGGGCCACAGGATGATATGTGGATTCGAGTTTAAAATACATTGATAGTCCCCAGCTGCAAGGGGCATAATGCAAGTTACCTGGACAGGGAGCCTGTCCATGATGACAGCTTCAAAAATGGAAGCAAAAGGGATCTTTGTAAATTGGACTTCCCAAATAACTTACATCCAGTGATGTGTGGCTTTGTCTATAAGACGTCAGGCGTGCAGACAAAAGCTGGTGCGATATGCATGCTGTGTCTATTGAGCGCCCCTAAACCTCCACGTCTTAGAGTGGTGGTTCTCAACCAGGGGCGATTTTGTGCCCCAGGGGGCACTTGGAGACATTTTTGATCATCAGGACTGGGAGTGAGGTGGGTACTACTGGCATCTTGTGGGTGGAGACCAGGGTCGCCACTCAACACCCTACAGTGCACAGGACGCCCCACCACAGAGAATGGTCCAGCCCCAAATATTCATAGTGCCAAGGTTGAGAGATCTGCCTTAGCATGAAAGACTTCATCTGTCTAGCTCTCTAGTTATCTACCTATCATCTATCATCCATCATTCATCTATTTATCTATCGATTGATCGATCGGCTCAGTCTATCATCTATTCATATCTGTTATCTATCAATCTGTCTACCATCTATTATCAATCTATCTGTATCTATCACTTTATATCTATGTCTATTATCTATTATCTATCTGTACCTATTTTTCTATGTATCTATCATCTATCTATCTAAATCTATTTATATCTTTTTCTATCTATCTATACCTACATCTATCTATGTATCTATCTATCTACATCTATTTCTACCCACTTATCTATGCCTATATCTATCTATCATCTATCTATCTACCATCTATCTATTATCTCTATTATCTATCTCTTTATCTATCTATCTATCTATGTATGTATCTATCTATGTATCTGTCTATCTATCTATCTGTATTTCTACTTACCTATCTATACCTCTATCTATCTATCTATCTATCTATCTATCATCCGTCTATCAACTAGCTAGCTAGCTATCTTTCTACCTACTACAGTAGTTCACAACTGGGGGCAATTCTGCCCCCTAGGGGACACACAGCAATATCTCGAGACATTTCTGGTTGTCACAGCTGGAGGGGCTGCTCCTGGTACCTGCTGAGTGGAGCCCAGGGATGCTGCTCCACACCCCACAGTGCACAGGATGCCCCACATCAGAGAATTACCCGTTCCAAATGTCAATAGTGCTGCAGTTGAGAAACCCTTATTTAAGGTACCAGAGAAATTGAGAGAAATGTTCCTTTTCCCCAGGTCCTCGCCCAGTGCACACACAGACTCTGTGTCACTCTGCTCTGACATCCATTATTCTGTCTCCTCGCCTGCCCTTCTTCCTCCCTCTCCTTTCAATTTCTCCTGCTCACCTCCAACCTCCAAAGGAAATGCCCGAAGAAATGCTCGGAGGCGTGGATTTATAGGAGCTTTGTAAAACTAAGCAAGGATCTGGACCGCCGTGATACACAATGGTTTATTTATTCGACTTGAAACAATTCCTTTTCGTGAGAACACTGCCGCATGGCAAAACCTTGAAAGAATCGCTTTTGATCAAATCCCACAGGGCAGAGAAGCAAGGACAGAGAGAGCGGAGTTCAGAAGTTGATTCAGAAAGTTAAATGTTGCATCTTCCGCTGGAGATGGGGAGAATGGACGTAAGTGAAGAAATTCAATAAATAAGACTTTGTAGAAGTGCACCCTCTGACGAGTGCAAAATGAGGTGTGTTTACATTCTTGGGATGTTTATCCACCGTGTGGGATGCTGTTTAGAATAAGGATTCTCTGGCCTCATCTCCACAGATTGAGTTTCAGTGGGCTTGGGGTAGGGCTTGGGAATCTGCATTTTTTTACTTAAAAAATTGCATTTTATATTATCATAAAGTAAAATGGACTTTGTGCGCATGTTTTGCGGTTCTGTGAATTTTAACACGTGTTTAGATACATGTAAACATTGTCACATTCAGGATAGAGAATAGTTCCATCACCCCCCACCCCAAATTTCCCTTATGCTATCCCTTTATAGCCACACACCCCGACCCTAACCCTTGGGAAATCTACATTTTAATTAAGTACATTTAAATAATTCCTATGCAGGTAAACCAATGGTGTAGTGAAAAAATGTTTAGGCTCAGAAGGCCTTAAGACTGAGCCAGGCTGAAGGGTTTATCAGCTAATGTGACCCCAGACAAGCCTTTTATTATGTCTGAGCATCATTCTTTTCATTGCAAAACAGAGGAAATGTTTATCTTACAAAGTAGTCGTGAAGAATGAGCAATGATGTAAGCAAAATCCTGGCATAGGGTAGATATTAATTAAATAATATCTACTGTAAAATGTTGGCTTTTTTAGAAGAGTTTTTAAATACTTCAAAGATAAGTTTAAAACCAAACAAAAAAAAAAGATGCAGTCTTCTGTTTCTGACCAAGATGGAATAACAGGGACCAGATTTATTCTCCTTCCTGAAGCAACCAAAAAAGTGGACAAAATGTATGAAGCAACGGTTTTTAAAGACACTGGACATGGGGCAATGAAAGACAGCGACCCTTGAGAAACGGGAAATGAGGGAGGTGAGCCCATGACTGCCCCAAATTACAGTCTTGAGAGACTCACCAGGCAACGCACAAGGGAGGGAACCCCAGGGGTACCTGGTAGGTTCCCCGAGCTGAGGACAACTGCACACACACAGACCCCAAAACTTTTTGTTCCCACCTCCCATATTGGAAAACCCAACAGTTCATGGGGCTTTGGGTGGGATAGTGAGAACGATGTTGCCTCAATAGGTTGGACAAATTAGCCCCTAAGTTAAATCCTGCTCTGTTCCAACCCAACAAAACATAAAGGCAGGTGTGAGAGGATCAAACTATGTTCAAGGGACTCAATGGCATATGAAAAGCTCAAAAATACTTACAGGAACACAAAATTATCCAGCACCCAACAGGGTAAAACTAAAAATGTCAGGTGTCTAATCCAAAATTACCAGGCACGAAAAGCAGAAAAAAAGTATGACCCATCATAAGGAGAAGAATCAATTCATTCATACCAACCAAGGATTGATAAAGAAGTTAGATTTAGAAAACCAGGAAATTAAAACAGTTCTTATAATTGCATTCAATTTGTTCAAAAAGCTAGAGGAAAGACTTAACATGTTAAGTACAGACATGGAAGACACAAAAAAGGCTCGAATCAAACTTCTCCACAGGAAAACTACAATGGCTGAGATGAAAAAACATTGGGTGAGATTGAGGACAGATCAGACGTTACAGAAGAAAGGATTAGTTAATCTGAAAACAATGAAATAGACGCTATTGAAAATGAAACACAGAGAGAAAAACGACTTGAGAAGTAAAAAGGGCATCCGTGAACTGTGGGCAAATATGTGTGCAGTTGGAGTCCCCATAGAAGAAGCAGGTTTCAAAGTCCATCTCGTTTAATTTTCACAACAACCTTACAAATTAGGTCTTCTGATTCCCATTTTACAGATAAATATGGTTACCAGATAAAATACAAGAGACAGGCAAGATTTGGGACATAGTCGTACTGAAAAATTATTTGTAACTTACCTGAAATTCAAATTGAACTGGGAATCTTTTCTTTCTCTGCTAAATCTGACAGCTGTATAAATGGGGTGATGGAGTCACATCTATTAGATAGTTAATTCTCCCAATGTCAAGTCACAAGAAGAGATGGGAGGACTAACCTAGGTCTGTGTGAACCCAATGCTCATGCTCTGATGTTCTAAACTCCCCTCTTCCAGGGGTTCAGCACCTCCCCTCTACCCCAGACCAAGATTTTGCTCTATTTGTGTCTATGCTGAAGTCCCATATTAGATTATAAACTCATCTGAAGACAAGGCAAGACTGCACTCTTGTTGACATTCCAAAAGACTGGCAAGGTGCTGGAGGAAAGAGGTACTGGTGGGTGGGTGGATGGATGATAGATGGATGGATGCATGGATGCATGGATGCATGGATGGATGGATGAATGATGGCTGGAAGGATGAGTGGATGGATGGATGGATGGATGCATGCATGGATGGATGCATGGATGGATAGATAATGGATGGGTAGATGGATGGATAATGGATGGATACATGGATAGATGATGGATGGATGGATGGATGGATGGATGGATGGATGGATGGATGGATGCATGGATGGATAGATAATGGATGGGTAGATGGATGGACAATGGATGGATACATGGATAGATGATGGATGGATGGACAAATGGATGGAGGATAGGTGGATGGATGCATGGATGGATGGACAGAGGGAAAGAAAGGATGTGAGTGGTAGCAGATATGCCACCCCAAGATATTCCACTATAGCATAAGGATTATTTTGAGTTGAAGGCAATTGAGAAGAAGCTGATACGAAGAAAAGCTCCCTGCTCTCCCCTATTTGCCTAAAAACAGGACATACATTTTCAAGGTATCCCTCCTCCCCTCTCTATCAGGAAGGACAAAGGTAATCACCCGAGGCAGCGTTAGACCCTATCAGCCTGGAGATGGCCCCAGAGGAGTCTACATAAGAAATTTCACTAAGTAGGTTTTGTCTACCATCAGTTTACCTTCCACAGTTTGCCAACCTTGGAAGCCTTTGCTTTGCTTTGTCCTGCCATGTCTCCACAAATGTATTGTTCTTTGTTGGAGAAGCTGGAGCTCTAAGCCACCACTCTGAGTTACTCATTTTTCCCTGGATATCTCCCACGTATACAAGAGGAATCTACGTTACTAAACTTCCATTTGTTTTTCTTGTTTCAATTTCTCTTTTATTATGCAGATCCCATCCAAGAACTCAGAAGGGTAGAGGGAAAAATATTTTTTCTCCACTACAGATGGGTGGATGGATGATGGGTGTATAGACGGATGGATGGATGGATGGACCCCGTGATAATAAGGAAGTGGCACTATTTTAAAATCTTTCTTTAAGCCTTATTTCTGTAAGTTCATCCTGTGTGTCATTGCTACAACCTGTCTTCTTGCTTTATTCCATTTTTCAATCCAATGAATTAAAAGCTGAAAGCTCAAAGAAAGCCAGGAGCCAAGCCATTAACGGGGTAAGTGTTGTCTTCTTCCGTTAGCCGGTCTATAGAGAAGGGCTGGTGGAGGGAGATCCTGGGGTCATCGTCTGAAAACTCTGCGTTCTCCTCTGGGAGGCGATGCGGCCGGAGGAGAGCTCCCATGGTTCTGCCCGGGGGGACGAAATCAGGAGCAGCACCAGCCCTATTTATTGTCTTTAAAAATAGATGCGGTCCTCGAGATGCAGGGGCTCAATGGCTCAAGATGGATGCCAGGATGATTTCATTTCTGCCCCCTTCATGACTCTGTCGTGTGTGTGTGTTTCACTTTTGTTTGATAGAAATAAATTAAACTTTGCTTTGTTTGGACTATTGGGCTACTGAGATAATTGATGACGATGACATTAAAATTACATCGGGAACAAGATTCTCTTCAATAAAACCTCATTAATTAGGATCTCATAAATTCAGAATTTGAGCTGAAATTTATCTTAGTGTTAGCTATTAAGAAAAGACTCTGAGTAAATTAAAAGCATAAAGATTTCAGGGGAGAAGTCGGAATTACTAAGAAAGCGAGACTTTCAGTAGTTTGGAAGCATTTTTTTTTACATCTAAAAATATGGGACTAATTATTATTGTCTATCAAATGAGCAGATTACCTACCCAAACACTATTCATCAAAACTTGGAAATTTTTAATATTCTATGCATTGAAAGTAAGCATATTTTTACAATATTCTATAATACCTGCTATTCAATCTTTAAGACTGGCATTATTCCTATTTAATAAAATGAGCCAAAATTTTATTATAGTGAATTTTAGCAAAGTGTGGTGAATTACTTTATAAAATTCCATTTTATCAATCCTGCGTTTCCCTATTTGATACTATTTTGTCTTTTTGCTGAGACATATGGTAGAATGCCTATTATCGGTCTGGATTCTAGTTCTGACTTATCTGAGGTCCGGATTTCTGACTTGAGTAGATAATCTTCTTGTAGGTATGTTTTTACCTGTAACACGAAAGACCAGGTACACTATATAATTTCCCAAGCTGCTTCAGGTATTAAATTCCATAATCCTATAGTTAAATTAATAACATTTATACTGTAGTTCTTAATCGTTTTTTACCTGGCAAATACAGACATGCAGAAGGGCATATGTGAACGGGAGATATTTCCTGTGTTCCCTGTGGGTCTATTTCTTAAAAATAACGTTATGGCATGAAATTGAATGGTATGAAATTGTTATTTTCAAAGGTTGGAAATGGTCAACTGTTAGCAATTCCATGTGGCTCAGTCTTATTAACTTATATGCATATCTTAGTTCTCCTACTGATTTAAAATTCCATGAGGGTAGCATTAGAGTTTTATGTATTTGCATTCAGCCAAGTCGTGTAGCACAGAGCCTTCCAAACTAGCTTGTAGCAGTCAGCTAGTGCTCTGTAACAAAATGTCCCTTATCAGAGGCATAAAAGAACGATCCTTTATTCTTGCTTACTCAAATTTACTTGGCTGATTGCAGCTGGGCACGGCTACGCAGCCATGCTTCGTGATCCAGTTGGGCTCAGCTCAGCACCACGTCAGTTCATCCTGGGTCCTGGGCTGAGGGGGTAGCAGCTGTTCAGGAACACTCTTCTCACAGTGATGGCAGAGTTGCAAGAGGGCAGCCCGATGATGCAAACTCATTTCAGGCAGAAACGTGTACTCCACCCAGAGAGATAGCTGTGGGGAGGGCGGGAACAAATGTACTTGAACAATAATGTACTGCTCAATACCTATGTTATGAGTGAAGGAATTCATTCTTCTTGATTTTTTGCAGCATTGTTTCCCTAAGAATGTAAAAAAGAAAATGCCCATAACAAACTTGACAATCTTGAGTCCAGGATGAGCACTGAGCACAATTTTAAACCTTCATTGACCAATGGAAAGTTGGTAATTTCAACTGGTAACTTAGTTTACCAGTTGTCTTACTATGAGCATTACTAAATAATTTCCCAGAATGATGCTCAGGTATTAGCACCTCTGTTAGATGGATGTGACTGGTAGATAGACATGGAGTGGAGGAAAAATGAGTGGTTCTTCAGCCTCAAGATCTGTGATTTTGTGCACATTTTCCAGGGATCCTGGGAGGGTTCAGAACCTGGTATGTGATGGAGAGAAAAGGAAGACAAACACAGCTGCATTGCACAGCAAAATGTCCACCTGTATCTCGGGGCATCTACGGAAGATGGACGGAAGATCTCACCACCCCAACTGTCCCTCTGCCTTCTCTCCCGGGGCCACTCCTTAGAATCTCACCATCATTTCTCATTCAGCTTGTCTGGGTCCAAACCATTCGTCTCCCCTGGCAACCAGCAGCTCTGCCCGACACCCACCGAGAGATTCAAAGTCCCGTCTCTCCAAGGTGAAGCATCTTGTCCATCTGAATAGTGGGTGTGGCCATGGGTTAATGATTGTTTATCAAACTCCAGCTGAATGCAAGACCAGGAACCAGCTAAATCCTCCAGTCACCCAAAAGGGAGATAAGATCCTTGTTTCCCAGACAAGAAAGGAGGTATTTACCCATGGTCACTCAGCCCGCAAGTGGCTGGGTCATCCCCACTTGTGTCTGCCCAGCCTCAGAATCTTTATGGACAATTCCAGACTGTCTTTAACTCTCAGCCCAAGTGTCTCTTCTTCAATGTAGAGAGGCTGCCGCCATCTTGGATTTGGATCCCATAAAATAAACATAAATTCTGTAGGATTTATCTAACACATATTATTTTTATCTACCAGATAAAATAGGAGGTATTTCTGCTGGGAGAATGGCCCCCGTGAAAGAGTTCAAGATACAATTTCTTACAACTTACAAACTTATAAAATATTTGGAATTTGTGCACCCGTGTTCATAGCCACATTGTTCACGATTGCCAAAAGGCAAAAGCAACTCGAGTTCCCATCAGTGGATGAATGGATAAACAGAATGTGGTCCATCCATGCAATGGAATATTATTCAGCCTTGAAAAGGAAGGACATTCTGACACATGTTCCAACGTGGATGAACCTTGAGGACATGGTGCTCAGTGAAATAATCCAGTCACAAAAGGACAAATCCTATATGATTCCACTCATATGAAGTCCCTAGAGGAGTGAAGTTCATAGAGACAGAAAGTAGAGGGTGGTGCCAGGGGCTGGGGGAGGGGGTGGGGAGTTGGTGTTTAATGAGGACAGAGTTCCAGTTTGCAAAGATGAAGAGTTCTGGAGATGGACGGTGGTGATGGTTGCACAATAATGTGAGTGTACTTAATACACTGAACTGTGCTCTTAAAAATGGTTAAGATGGTAAAAAGAAACAAAGAACAAATAAATAAATAGCACTTTTATTCAAGCAAAAAAATTTGGAACAGTGGGTCTTCTAATGCATTCTGCCTGCACCTCTCCAGGCACTGAGGGGCTCTGTGCTCCATTCTTTGGCAGGAAGATGGGGCACACAAGCTTCTATCCTTTGGGTCAGAGATGGCGCAGACAGTGTGTTGCTGCTTCGTGGTGGTCGCAGTGTCTGAGCCCTGAGGGCCAGCTGTGTGCCTGGTGCCTGTGTTCCCGAACTCGTCGTCCTTACCACATACCTGCAAGGCAGCAGTGTGATTCTCCTTTCTCAGGTGGGGCCACAGGTGCAGAGAGGCGAAGGTTGTAGGTTGAGTGGTGGCCCCTCAAAAGATATGCCCACCTGGGAGCTGTGAGTGGGACTTTACTTGGAAGTGGGGTCTTTGCAGATGTGATTAAGTGAAGGATGGAGATGAGGTCATCCTGGAGGAGGGTGGCCCTAAATCCAATGACAGTGTCCTCATCAGAGACAGAAGAGGAGACATAGACACAGAGGAGAAGCCACGTGGAGACGGAGGCAGAGATGGAGGGAGGCGGCCACCAGCCCGGGGACGCCTGGAGCCCCAGAAGCTGGAAGAGGCAGGAAGGACCCTCCCCTGGAGCCTCTGGAGGGAGCGCGGCCCTGCGACCCCTTCATCTCAGACGTCTGGTCTCCAGGACTGGGGGAGGACGGATTCCTGTGGTTTAAGCTCCCATTTGGTGGTAACCTACAGCTGTCCCAGGTGACCCCTACAGCCAGGACCTGGCCAAGGTGGCAGGTTCAGCTGTGATGTCTCCACAGGCTACAGGCTCAGGGGCTCCAGCTGGAGGCACCCGCATCCCAGGGGTGGGGGCAGGAGGGTTCCAGGTGAGGAGAGGCCTGGGGGACGCTGGTCATCTTTGGCAGGGCTATGAGCACTGGAGCAAGGAGGGATATGTGAGTTTCTAGGTTTTCCATAATAAAGACAGAGCAGGTTAGACAACAGACATTTATTTCTCAGTCCAGGAGGCTGGACTCTGAGATCCAGGTGTGGGCAGGGCTGGTTCCTCCTGAGGCCTCTCTCCTTGGCGTGTAGACGCCGTCTTCTCCCCGTGTCCTCACCTGGTCGTCCCTCTGTGCGTGTCTGTGTGCTCATCTCCTCTTCTCATAAGGACACCAGTCCTATTGGGTCAGGACCCACCCTAGTGACCTCATTTTACCTTCATCACCTCTGTAAAGACCCATCTCCACAAACAGCCATGTTCTGCGGTCCTGAGGGTCAGGGCTCCAATGTGCGAATTTAGGGGGACCCAGTTCAGCCCAGAACAGGAGGCAATGGTCACATTAAGCTAGACTGGGCCTGAGTGACTCGAAATTTAACCCTTTCCGTCAACAGCATCATCTGTCCCTGCCAAAGTCCCCGGGACTGACACTCCCTGCGAAGCATAAGACAATAAAAAGCCGTCTTTATACCAGAGACCCCGCTGCATCCAGGGTCCCCCCTAAAACTCAGCCCTCCCTCTGCCATAAGCCACAGAAGTCATTTAAAAACACCCTCGCGTCTTAGCTGAGGTCTAAACAGCTTCTCAGCAGCCGGTTTCCCACAAATGCATCTGCATGTCGGAGGAAGAGACGGCAGCATCCGAAATGCTGATTCCAGCCAGACACCTTGCCGACGTCCTCGAAACATCAGCAAATAGATACGTGCGGTCAAGCTTACAGCTGTTCCCTCTGCCGGCTGCAACACACAGTCATAATAATCACGTTTGATGGGGACGGGGGAACAAACCATCCAGAGACTGTTTCCATAAGGGAAGGGTATCGGCTTTATGACACCCATAAAATAATTTTTTAAATGAAGGCACAGAGAAGGATGCAGCCCCGTGCAGCCCGGACGACGTCGCCGCTCTCTGTGCGTTAAATGCATCGTGATTAAATATGGTGAGGCCCCCGGGGGAAGAGAATTTCTGATTTGAAGGTTAAGCCAATATTAGCAAGAAAAATAAAATAAAGTGAGTCGAATGGCCCACAGCAACACGGCTGCGGTCGATTCCAAGGATGTTTAGCTGCAAAATGAGCGAGCGGCTAATTGTGTAAATGGCGCTAATTACGCGCGCAGAGCCTCGAACCGCGGCTGCTCCCTGTAACTAATAAGAAATCAATTAGTTAATGAAGTGGCCATTACATGCAATGCTAATCTCAGCCGGGGTGTTTTTAACGTTCCTCTTTCTTCCCCCTTCTGATCCTCCTTAATTGCCACGGCCATACGGAATGCATAGCTTTCAGCATGTCTAATGAAACATCATTATACGGGAGCCCCACGCTTGGAAGAGCCGAGCGAAACCTGCTTCCCAATTATTTTTAATTGCCAGACGCTCTCACAACTGGGTCTTCTGCCGCGCGCTTCAGAGCCCCGCGCTGTCACGTCGCACGCACACAGATTGTGTCGCCTCTCTGTGCTCTCTGAAGGTTGCTGTGGTCTTGGTCACGGTGGAGAATGTAACCTAAACAGCGTGCCGAGAGTGAATGCTTCCCCCTGCCTTTGATGGAGCCCAGGGAAGCCCATCCTCCCTCCAGCCTCCATTCATCCCTCCATCCATCTTCCATCCATTGCTCCATCCATCCTCCAACCATCCATCCATCCATCCTCCTCCATCCATCTCTCCATCCATCTCGCCATACATCCTCCATCCATCCTCTATCCATCTTGCTATCCATCCACCATCCATCCCCCATCCATCCCTCCATCCATCCTTCAACCATCCCTCCATCCATCCCTCCATCCATCTCTCCATACATCTCTCTATCCATCCTCCATCCATCCATCCTCCTTCATCCATCCGCCATCCACCCCCCATGCATCCTCCGTCCATCCTCCATCCATCAATCCTTCCTTCCATCTTCCATCCATCAATCCCTCCATCCAACCTCCATCCTTCCTCATTCCATCCCTCCCTCCATCCTCCATCCATCCCTCCATACATCTCTCTATCCATCCTCCATCCATCCATCCTCCTTCATCCATCCTCCATCCATCCCTCCATCCATCCTCCATCCACTCTCCATCCTCCATCCATCCATCCATCCCCCATCCTTGCTTCCATCCATCCTCCTCCTGGCGACCAGCCCCAAGGTGGCCCGTCTGAAGGTGGCTGGCACCTCCCATCCCAGAAAGGCCAGACACGTGATGCACGTAGCCCCTGATGGGCACACTGCCACCCCACCACTCAAGGGTTTGAGCCACGTGCATCCTTCATCATTATGAAGTGGCTTCTGAGTCAATGGCTCTGCACATGACAAGTTGTCACTTTTGCAAAGCGAGCTTCTGACCCTGGTTGCTGTCCTCGTCCCTGAAATTGGCAATGCATGAGAAGAGCGATTATGTCTCTCGTTGGGCAAGCTCACATCTCACAGGGGAGATTTTCATCTCGCATCTAAACGGACTGCAGTTGCCAAGTCAGAATGGGTCCTGCCCGCCTCTGCCGCCCGGCATCTCATGACACTTGGGACATCTACTTAAAAACCAAAAAAGCACAAATTTAGGTAATGTATTACATCAGAGGAGCTCGTTCATTTGCTTTCACTTTTGGATAGCGTGCAAATGAAATCAGTCAATCCAGCAACCCCGTTTCAGGAAATCTGCCACCAGCAGCTGCCAGGGATCGGGACGTCAGGAGATGGGAGATGCGATCTGACGTTTTCTTCATTAAATAAACAAACCCGGTTCGGGTAACAGCATTAGGTAGAAAGCCCCATCCATTCTCGTACGTTTAGTTCCCGTAACGAGAAGTGACAATTGCTCCTTAGATTCATAAGGAGTGGAGGGAACAACAAAAGGGGAAGGAAGCAGCGAGCAGAGTGCGGGGTGGGAGACAACGGTGCCGAGGAGAACAGGGAGGGCTGATGTATATTCACGAGCAACGTAACTTCTGGCCCAAGGCGACTTGAAGTCGATGTGGCTAACAAGGTTACTGGGGGGCGGGGGAGAAGAATGCAAGTGGCTCTCTTTTTCCATGTGGGGTTTTCCCCTGCGTCCCCTGAGGCTTCAGGAGAATCGAGGCAACCAGCCCCACAAGCGCTTCTGGCTTTTTCCAGCCAAATGCACCATTCTGTGCCCAGATTTGTAGGGGCAGAAGGGAAACCCGTGCTGGAAAAATCTCAGCCCTCCCCAGACATCTCCTTCGTGTCCTGACTCCCAGGTCGTCTGAGAGCCTGGCGAGTCCAAACTTTCATTGCCATTCGAGATGCAGAGGACCAAGGCAGAAATTCTCGGCTCTTTGCCGGTTCAGCCACCGAGCGCCTCAGCCTGCCCCCTTGCACAAAAGCCACTCAGCGAAAATGCAGCCACGGCGACAAGGACGAGAACAGAAGGGGTGTCTGCAAACAGGACGTGGCCTCGGCTGGAGACACAGCTGAGGCTGCGGGTCAGACTTCAGCCGAAAGGCGGAGGCGATGGGGAAATTACATATAAGGTCCCGGCGAGGATTTCTATGCTCCAACACGGCTTCGCTGGCACAGCCTTCCTCTTCCCGTGCAGAGATGGAGGCTGATGTAGGAACAGCATCTCCCTCTCGTTTCACAGACCCCTCGATGTCAGTGTGATCCCCACATGCAGAGCCTGCTCAAGGCAACAACCAGCGTTGATTCAAGATGCTTCTTCCACCGAAATGGAGCCCCAAAAGTGCGGAGGATTTGAGGACCATCTGAGCGAGTGTCAGCTCCGTTTCCCCGATGCAAAATCTGGGGTGTTGAGTGGCTTTGGAGCCGGATTTTTGGATTCTGGGTTTGGGGTTTGGATTCTGGCAAAGCTTGTATAAAATTTAAACCTGAGGTCAGGTTTCTGACAGTGAGTTTCAGGTGGGGAATTTCTCTATATATATGAGATGCCCGGATGCTTTCTTAAATTTCCCAGCTGGAAGCCAACTTAGCAGAGCTGTGTGGCAGGGGGATGGATCCGTCAGGGTTCTCCAGACAAACAGAGCTGACAGAAGGTGTGTATGTGTATACATAAAGGGAGAGATTTATTATGAAGAATTGACTCACACGATGGTAGAGGCTGATCAGTCCAAAACTCTGTCGGGTTTCAGCAGGCTGAAACCCAAACAGCATTTGATACTGCAGCTCAAGTCCAAAGACCATCTGGAGGCAGAATTCCCTCTTCCTCCAGGGAGGGTGGTCTTTTTTCTCTTAAACCCTTCAACTGATTGGACAAGGCCCACCCACATTATGGAGGGCAACCTGCCTGACTCAAAGTCTACTGATTTCATGTGAGTCCCACCTAAAAAACTAAATTTACAGAAACATCCAGAATAATGTGTGGCTAAATATCTGGGTGCACTGGCCTGGCCACGTTGACATGTAAATAGAACCATCATAAGAGATCAAGATTGAGACCGTGATTCTATGCATTTGGGGGAGAAAAATAACTCAAAAATAGATAAAATGCTACGTAGCAAGGCCACATGGCACTGAGGATAGACCTGAAGGGCTCGACATGGGTGAACTTTAGGGATTGTGGCATCTCTGAACCCCCATTTCATCACCCAGAGACTGGATGATGAGAAAGATTAGGACTCAGGGCTCAGAATCTCTGCCTGTCTTATAGGTTTGCTGTGAGGCTGAAATGATTGACTGTAGGGTTTCTCACATTTTGCTCATGCAAGCCACCTTTATGACTCTTTGCCACATCCCCAGCCCACCTGTACTTTCTAGACTGAGTATTTCTGTTAAAGCTGACTCATTTTTATATTCCAATAAATTTATTTTAAGAGGCAACTTTATAATACTTCTGTAAGTCATCTGCAGAGCCATCTTCACAGGCCACAAATAAAACAGAACCCGGGGAATAAAGAAAAATAAGCACAATGAGATCATTAAGCTCTGTGTGCATACCATGCCAGCCAAGAGCTCTCCTATTTGTGTTGAAAAAGGAGATCCACAAAGATTAGAGATGGGTAAAGATATATGTGCACAAAATTGAGAATTTCTGCTTGAAAAATCAGAGTCATTGGGAAAGGACAGAAGAGGCAGTAGCTTCTTTACTGTTCATCAAAGTTGTGTCTGAATATCCACTGATGGGTGAATGGATAAACAGAATGTGGTCCATCCACACAGCGGAATATTACACAGTCAGGAAAAGGAGAGAAGCACTGACACACACTACAATGTGGACGGACCTTGAACACATGATGCTCAGTGAGAGAACCAGACACAAAAGACCACATAGTGTGTGATTCCATTTATATAAAATGCCCTGAATAAGTAAATGCATAGAGACAGAAAGTGGGTTAGCGGTTGCCAGCGGCTGGGGGAGGAGGAATGGGGAAACATTGCTTCATGGGGCAGGGTCTCCTTTCAGGGCTGAGGATAATGTTCTGGAACTCAATAGAAATGATGGTTGCACAACATTGTGAATGTTCCAAATACCTCTGAACCATTCACTTTAAAATTGTTAATTGTACATTTTGTGCATTTCACCTCCGTAACCTATTTTAAAACCATATCACGTCAGGCCACGTCTATATGGTCCTAAAGTTATCTCGGCCACCATCAGCCCTGCAGCCCTGTTCACTTTGAAACACTGATATCAAATATCGAAAGCACTTCACGTGTGATACGTGTTACATTCCTATTGTTTTCAAAAGTGTTAATAACACGTAATTCCACAGTTATTCCAAACGCCATCTATAAAAACTTCACCAACTGTAGGGCTGTATTCTCTCGGAATCTAAGTCTGTGGCGCAGAGAAGACAGAAAGGGACAGAGATGACCCCCACCTATGTATTCACCAGAAGACGTGCATTTATAAAACAAGTGACGATGGTCTAAAACTTGCTGGATCAGGAGCTGAGCGAGTGAGTCAGACATGGTCTCCCCCCTCGGGGGCTCCACTCCCCACCCCTTAGCAAAAGGAAGGTGGTCACACACAGACTCAGCGAGTCCAACTAGAGAAGGCCGTGTGCCACCCCCAGAAAGACCTGCACCCCCGGAACTTTATGGCACTTCCTGCATTGCACAGAATTACATTTTCAGACCCCAGGCAGTGAGGAGGAATCCCACAAGGGGACCAAGAGGTGGATGCATGAATTCTGCAGCGGGAGGTGAGCTGGGGCCTCCTTGTCGCATCTTGGACCCCCCTGTCCTGACCTGTGAAACTAAAGATGGGGGCCCAGGACTGGCTGTGGGGATAATCTCGTGGGGCTGGTGTTGCACACACACGTCCTCTTCCTAGGTAAACTCTCATACCCTAAAAAAACTGTACCATCAAAATTGTATCAGGCCACAAAATGTGGAAACCGTCCAAATGTCCATGGATGGATGAATGGATAAACAGAATGTGGTCCATCCACACCGTGGAATATTACTCAGCCATGAACAGGAGTGCAGCACTGACTCAGGCTTCATAGTCTGTGAATTAGACAGAATACATATACAGACATATATGCATATATAGACACATGCACAGATAGAAGTGTGTTTCTATGTATATACACATGCATACACGTATATAGAGAGAAATATGTGTGTAGAGACATGTAGACATATACACATATATAGACGTGTGCATGTATACACTTGCAATATACCTATGAACATATGCATAGAGACATATTTGTATAGAAAGACACATATACATGTATACAGACACATACATAGATGTGTGCATATATGCACGTAGAGAAAGACACGTGTATACACACTATACACATACACACCTTCATTTCCTTTCTTCATGGGAGACGGCAAACCACCTTCGGAAGCACAAGATAAGATGCAAATAAATATGTAAGTATGAGATGCCGTTACTGTCTGCCCCGGTTCTCCATATTTGAGCTTCAGAATGTGGTACCTAATTTGAATTTCCTGCAGAGTCTACATAAACGATTTGCAACATTTTCTGTGTGTGTGTCTTTGCGTGTTTGCAGGAGAGAAGGTGGGGAATCGTGGCGACACGACAAAGCAGGAAGCGTGATTCCTAATCCTGGCGGCTGGGACAGAATATGCTGTGAAAACCGTCAAGGCACCAGCGTGCACTGTGTAAACAGTGGGGAAGTGAAATGGCTCAACTCAACGGCTCTCCAGCCAACAGATGCCAACTCCAGTCTTGGCAAGCTGGACACGAACAACCACGGAAGGCTTCCTGGAAGAAGGAGAGATGGGCAAGAAACACCTTTCAAACATGAATCTTGCATTGTCGGCCTGAAGAATACGTCTGAAACCTGCCAGCTGTTTCATGTACACATGTAAGGTTTTATTCATCCACCTGAGTCTTACACATTTTTAGTTCAATGTCTATCAGCATCTAAGTGCTATGAGTCACAGGACTGGACAGAAGCAAAGAGTGAAGATCAGCAGGTGGGAGGATGGGGTCATCCCAGAGCTTTGGAGGAAATGTAGGATGACTCTGCTGGGTGACTGTGTCCTCTTCTTACTTCCATTCCCATCAGCACTGCTGAGGCTGCTGGCGTCTCTTACCCACAAGCCAGGACTGGATGGACAGAATGAAGGATGGATGGATGGATGAGTGTGTGGATGGATGAGTGTGTGGATGGATGAGTGGAAGGATAGTGGGTGGGTAGATGGATGGATGGACAGACAGATGGATGAAAGGATGGGTAGATGGGTGGATGGATGGGTGGGTGGATGGATGTGTAGATGGATGGGTAGATATTAGATGAATGGATGGATGGATGGATGGACACCAGATGGATGGATGGGTGGGTGGATGGATGCATCGTTGGATAGACGAATGTCAGATGGATGGATGAATGAGTGTGTGGATAGATGAATGGAAGGATGGTGGGTGGGTATATGGGTGAATGGGTGAGTGGAAGGATGGATGGATAGATATTAGATGGATGGATGGATGGGTGGACACCAGATGGATGGATGGGTGGATGGATGGTGGATGGATGGATGAGTGAATGGATGCACGGTGGATGGGTGGATGGGTGGATGGATGTGTAGATGTATGGGTAGATATTAGATGAATGGATGTATGGATGGATGGATGGATGGATGGATACTGCATGGATGGATATGTAAGAAAAAATCGTGTATGTATGTTCAGCTTACATTTAGATTATTAGACTATCTGATATTTTGAAGGATAAAATTCCTCCCCAAATTTCTTTAGCATCACCCAAGAATCCCACACGCCCTTGTCTATGGAGAGCTAGGGCCATCTATTTGTAAGTCATACAAAGCTCAAATGTGCATTTTGTCACACAGGGAATTTTTAAACAGCAGAAAACTCCCCTTGCCTTCTTTGTCATTATAAGTAGGAAAAGTATTTTCTCGTAAGAAACTTATATTTTCTTTGCCTCAGGAAATCAACAGGGACGGTTGAAATTTGTTCAGGAAACGAGTCAGCTGGTGCAGCCAGAGAAACCTCCGTGTAAGCAGAAAATAAACTCAGACACAAGTGAAAGCAGCCTAATTAATTGATCCGCACGGGCTCTGGCGGGGGGAGAAACGCTCTCGTCTCTTGTACGACAAACGTGGGGCATTTACTCCCAGGAGGTGCACGCTTCATCAGCATCTGTGGACATTATGAACGGCTGGTTAGCGCAGCTCGGAAAACCAGAGAGCCTTCATTCAGGCAGCTGAGTCCTCTCAACCGTGACAGTGAAATTAAGAATGGAGACCAAAGAAATCTGCCACCAGCGACATCACAAATCCAGCATCACAGGGGACACAGACAGACACCAAGTCAAGCCATGGCCTTTGCCATCAAGAAGATTAAGATGATAAAACCACGTTGGCCTATTCAGTCACACCTGGAATCCCTCTCTCTCATGAGCTCTCCTCACGTTTTGTGGTGCCAGGAGACGAGCAAGAATTTCCCTGCAGGAAAAAATAGCCCCACAAGAAACCAGTTGACTCAAATCCTTTAAATCCCAAAGGCTGCTCCAAAAACCTATACGATGAAAGAACATTGGCGTCTGCTTCAGAACTATTCGGATTTTGACATTCAGACTCAACACCATCCGTCATCAGGGAAATTCAAGCCACAAGATACCACTTCACACTCACAAGAATGGCTATAATTTTTAAAAAGACAGATATCAAGTATTTGTGAGGCTGTGGAGAAACAGGAACCCTCGTACACTATTGGCTGGAATATCAAATGGTCCGGCCACTTGGAAAAAGGTGTCGGCAGTTTCTTTAAAAGTTGAACATACGAGAGCTACCCCACTTCTAGGTATCTATACAAGAGAAATGAAAACATATGTTTGCTCAAAGACTGGTGTGTAAACATTCCTAGCAGCATTATTTACGATAGCTAAAAAGTGGAAACAACCCACGTGTCCATCAACTGGTAAATGGATAAACAGAATGTGGTCCCTCCACACAGTGGAATATTACTCAGCCATGAAAAAGAATAAAGCACTGATACACATTACAATGTGGATGAATCTGGAAAACATGATGCTTGGTAGGTTAGTAAAAACATCTCAAAAACATTATGTTAAGTGAAAGAAGCCAGTCACAAAAGGCCACACAGTACACGATTCCATTTATAGGAATTGTCCAGAAAAGAGAAATCTATAGAGACAGAAAGTAGATTAGTGGTTGCCGGGGGTTGGGGGTCGGGGAGGGAGGTCAGGAAACCGTCTGTAAATAAGTATGTGGCTTCTTTTTTGAGGTGACAGAAAGATTCCAAAATTAGATTGTGGTGATGGTTGCACAACTCTGCAAATTTACTAAAAAGCATACAATTGCACGCTTAAAAGAGTGAATTTCATGGTATGTAAATTATACCTCCACAAAATTGTTCAAAAATTCAACATGTAGGTGTTTGGTGGGTTTTTTAAATTCCTCCTTGCCTATTTCACAATTTTACGGTAAAATCCTTTTTTTCTGTGGTTATCCACCAATGAGTATACTTGTTAGGAAGTCCTGAGTCCGGTGGACTTTATTTTCCCACAGACATCCTCTACAAAGTGGGGGCTGGCATTGCCTCCCTGGGGTCTCACCCTGAATGGAGATGGGGGCCTCACCCAGAAGAGACTTCCAAAGGGGCACCGAGACCCTCTGAACAGTGCAACCGTCTCCAGAACTTTCCATCTTCCCAAACTGAAACTCTGTCCGCATTAAACACTAACTCCCCATCCCCTCCCCCAGCCCCTGACACCCACCATCCACTTTCTGTCTCTACGAATTTGCTGACTCCAAGGACCCCATATCAGTGGAATCACACAGTTTGTGTCTGGATTATTTCACTGAGCATCATGTCCTCAAGGTTCATCTATGTTGTAGCATGTGTCAGAATCTCCTTCCTTTTCATGGCTGAACAATATTCCACTGTGTGGATAGACCATATTTTGTTTATCCATTCATCTATTGATGGGCACTTGGTTGCTTCCACCTTCTGTCGACTGCCTCATTTATTTTACGGCACCTGCTTTATTTTAAGACACTATAAACCTTTCAAGGCTCTTCCAAAACAGGCTGGATGTAATTATTTTTCAGAGGTACATTACTTCTGAGTTTGGAAGATCCCCAAACTAGAATTGAACTAGAGTCTCCTGATCCCCAAAACAACTGTCTCTCTAACAATCCTCGATGAGGTATGCTTGGTCCCACCTTGAGAAGATGGGCTGTGGCAATGAGCTATCCATGCACAAACAGTGATGGCGCAGAGCAGGAAGACGTAGTTGGTAGTTGCGAGAGACACCTCGAAAAATGAGACACATACTCTGTCCTCTAGGAGTTTACAGTCTCGGAGAAACAAAGCTCAAATGCAGAAAATTGTAAGGAAAGCATCAGATAAGACTCTGATAAGAGATGC
This sequence comes from Ceratotherium simum simum, assembly GCF_057802395.1. Lineage (NCBI taxonomy): Eukaryota > Metazoa > Chordata > Mammalia > Perissodactyla > Rhinocerotidae > Ceratotherium > Ceratotherium simum. Next base: position 129,345,497 of record NC_141940.1, read on the forward strand.
CTTCTGAAGACCAAGGAGGGAGAGCCTTCCTCCGGCTCATCTCCAACCTTGAGGCTCTCCAAAGACTACGGACGTGGAGCCAAGCCTTGTGAGGTAGCCAGGCAGGCAGGAAGAATGGGGTGGGTCTACAGACAGGAAAATATGTCGTCCGAGATGTTTGATCACTGCAGGAGTCAATAGGATGGGGGGAAATTTGTCAACAAATGTCCATCAAACATTTCTTCAACAAGCGCTATGTGCAAGAAATCGCAAAGGGTGATGTAGGAACCACGAAATTGGAATGTGACACAGGACGTGTTCCCAAGTAGCTTATCGCCGTGCAAGAGCGGAGAAATGCACTCAAAAGCAATGGCTCTAAAATAAATCCCACCAATACGAACCTGGATAACGGTATCCGGGGGGGAACGGCAGACTGGAGGGTATGAAGTGACTCTGAGTGATGGTGGAATGTGGTACAGGGGCGTGGAGGCCGTTCCAGGGGGAGGTGGAGCCAGCGGGCTCTCTTCCGTAAGGAGCAAGCTGTCCGGTACACCTGGGCTCAGGTGGAGGGTGATATGAGGGAAACTGAGGCAGGGGTCCAGGGGATCTTGAGTGCCAAGCTGAGGATTTGGGTGTCGTTGAGCATACAGTGTATTTTAGCAGAGGAAGGACAGAGCCACATCCGGAGACGTGAGCATGAACTTGCTCAATGGGCGTCTTCTCCCCACGGAGTCAGGAGAGCAGGACCTTCCAGCACGAATGTGTGACAATTCCCAGGAGACTGCCAACCAGGGAAGCCCATCTGAGCCTCCACGTTCAGAGTTTCTACGGGGCCTCCATTTGTATGCATGACTGATCAATTGATCAATCGATCAATCAATGCATTAATCGATTGATCAATCAATTGATCGACTGATTGACTGCCCACATAGTTGATCTCCCAGATCAATTTCTGTCTCATGGCTCATAGGCCTTAACCCTAAATCACATTGTTGCTACCTGGCTTGGCTGGCCTCCACACTGACTGCCCAGAGTGACCACCCCTCACCCCAAAACACACTGTTAGACAATCCACTGTGACCCAGGACCCCCACCCAGGCACACACAGACTGCTACGGTCTGAGTGTGTGTCCCCCCAAAATTCATAGGTTGCAATCCTAACCCCCAAGGGGATGGTGTCGGGAGGTGAGACCTTTGTGGGGTGATTAGGTCATGAGAGTGGAGCCCCCATGGATGGGATTAGTGCCCTGATAAGAGAGATCCCAGAGAGCCCCTTCACCCCGTCCACCACGTGAGGACACAGCGAGAAGATGCCTGTGAACCAGGAAGACTTCTCACCAGACACAGAATCTGCCGGAATCCTCATCTTGGACCTCCATCCTCCAAAACCCTGAGAAATAATGTGGTTTATCAACCCCCCAGTCTGGGGTATTCTGTGACCGCAGCCCGAACACCCTGAGACAAAGACATTCCTATCAGGCGTGACGCCAAAGGATTTCGACCATCCGGTAGCTGTGGGCAAAGGCCACAGCCCTTTCTGGGCAAGGTTAAGTCTTTATATTCACAAAACGCCCAGCTCTTCTCCCCCAGATACAAAGACCCCTGCTCAAACCAGTTAGCGCCACAAAGCAAGAACAAGTGGCCGTCAATCACAGCCCCCACCCACCTTGGACAGCCCACCTTTCTGTCACGGTCCAGAATCCACGGTGCCCGAAGCCCGGCCACACTCCGGGGCACGAGGCCGTCCCGGAGCGGCTCCTCTCAGGAACCCCGCCGGCTCCCGGGCCAGCCCGCGATGTCCCCTCTCTTGGGCAATTAAGACCCCATTTGTCTCCATCACCTGCTGCTTTATCTCTAATGGGCGCCGTCTCCACGCCGGGGCCGTCTTCCTGACAGCGGATACCAACCACGATTAGGGGCCCCCGCGAGAGACCCCCGCCCCACCCTCCTCACGCATCCGATGGCTTCTCGACAGGCGAGGAGCCCCTCTCCCCCCGTCTGGCTGGAAACAGCAATGCTCCATGAGGAGAAGGTGCCCGCCTGTAATTCTTATTGACCAAAGCAGAGGTGACATGTTTACCTAATTGGTGACATGTCTCACTTTTTATTCCTCACCTCGAATTCATTAGGCTGTGGAGACACCACCCCCCGGGCCCTCCCAGAAATAAAGAGACAGAAATGCGGATACGCAGCCGTGGAATCCGACTTTCCTAGAACCTTCCCAGAGCTCAGATTGCTCCCGGCTCGTCGACACCCCTCTCCCCTGCTCTCGGTGGGCCCTTTAACTGTCGGGGTGCAGGTACCCCAGGGGCGGCTGGAACTCCTCCAGCTCACCCGGGGCTTGAATCTGAGCAGAAAGGCAGCAGATGTGCAGCTGGGCCTGGGACATGGGGACGTCCGAGCGGCTGCACCCTGCCGATGACAGGGCAGGCTTGCAATCTCCAGTCGGCTGGAAGCTACAGGCTCTCTGGCCTCCCCCAGGCCCCGGGCAGCCCCAAAAGCCCCCCAGGTCACATGCACAGCTTTCTCTGCCATCCCGCTCAGTCTCTGCAGCTTTCTCCACCCCCCGTCCCCGAGGTACCCGGACACCAGCCTCCTCGCCGACCACATCAAAACCCTCGCCTCCTCCCCGGGGGCCCAGCAGCAGCGTCTGCCTCTTTCATATTTCACGCCCGCAGCAGCCGGAGGCCTCTGCTGTTTATCAAAACACCTCCGACCGTCGCCCGAATGTTTGGGGTTAGGCAAGAGAAAAGGAAAAAGGCAAGCGAGCTTTTGCCGGAGCCCTCTCAACCCGCGTGTCGAGAAGTAAATTGAATCCACATGCATCAGATTCGTTTAGACTTGACTCATGGAAATGTCGCTGGGTCAGAACGGTTTGATTTCCAGAGCCCGTTCAGAACTGTCACTCTCTGCGAGCAAGAGACAAGCAGGAGGTTCACAGATATTTCTCGTTAGCCTGAAAAGAGGCCTGAGTTTTCTGCTAAATGCAAAAGAAAAAAAAATGCAGAAGATGACACGGGGCTAACGTTTATGGAATGTTTCCACTTTGCCCCGGCTGTTTGGGCAGGAAAAAGACTCTAATCCTTTTCAGACGACTTCACACCTCTTTGGGGATGGATTTGCACACAGAAAGCCACTTTCCATAGAAAAATGAAATCTTGGCCCTGTTGCAATATCAGAGCAGGGATGGTCCTGGCACCGTCAACGGCCCACGTTGGTCATGTCGGGTTCAGAGCGTGAGGGCCCAGGGAGCAGACCAGAGCTCACCACGGCCCCTTCTCAAATAACACAGTCCACTATGGAAAACAGTAGGGAGAATTCTCAAAAAATTAAGAATAGAAACACCGTACAATCCAGCTATCCCACTACTGGGTATTTATCCAAAGAACTTGAAATTAATGATCCAAAGAGATTTATGCACCCCTACGTTCACTGCAGCATTATTCACAATAGCCAAGACACGGAGGCAACCCAAGTGTCCATCAACCGATGATTGGATAAAGTACATCTATACAATGGATTACTACTCAGCCCTAAAAGAAACAAAATTGTACCATTTGCAATAATATGGATGGACCTTGTGGGTATGATGTTAAGTGAAATAAGCCAGAGAAAGACAAACACTGCATGATTTCACTCATATGTGGAAGATAAACTAACACAGACAAAGAGAACAGATTGGTGGGTACCACAGGGTAAGGAAGTGGAGGGAAGGCGAAAGGGGTACAGGGGCACATATGTATGGTGATGGATAAAAACTAGACTATTGGTGGTGAGCACGACGCAGTCTACACAGAAACTGATAAATAATAATGTACACCTGAAATTACACAACCTTATAAACCATCATGACCTCAATAAAATAATTTTTAAAAATAAAATAAACACCATCACGGGATGCCAGCTTCTGAGCAGGTACACATCACCTTGATATTGGCACACGTTTTGTCTTCCAAATTTCTGAAAATCAACACTCGGACGCTGGCTTTCAAAGACAATCCCTATGTAACTACTTCCAATGTCTAATATGGACAGAAACACAAAATATAACTTTCGCTCCTCCCGTCGTCATAGATGTGAAAGAATGATCACCCCCAGTGGCGTTAAGATTGCGTCCAGTGCTCCTGGAAAGTGCCCACTTGGCTGTGGTAATTCCATCCACAGGCGGGCAGGTCAGGAGAGGTCTCTGTGAGCATTTCTATGGACATATTTCTCCAACTCAGAGGAGCTGGTCTGATAAAGGAGGGTGCCATATACAACAGTCCTGTGCTTGACAGAGAATTCCTTCCCAGACGCCGTGACGGGACCAGGGACGCAGCAATGGAAAAGAGACAGCATCCTTGCCCTAGGACGGCTTGAGTTAGACCAGATGTTGGTATCAGCTAATGATAATCAAGATGCACAACTACTGACAAGAAAAGATATTCATGTCAATTATTATGAAAGCAGGTAACCTGACGGACCTGCCATGCGTTCCCATCCTGCACGTAAATGTGTTCATTCATATACATATTTCCACTTTATATGCATCAAATATATTCATATATATATTTCCATTCTATATGCCTCAAATATACTCATATATATACATTTCCATTTAATATGCATCAAATTACTCATATATATTTCCATTTTATATGGATCAAATATATGGTGTTGCTGACTCTACACACGAGCCATCTCTGGGTGGTGAAATTACACTTGAATTTTTCTTTCTCCTTTTTTCTCTCTTGCACTCTTTTTTAATCAACAGTGCTGCTTATGTACGTTTTAAGAAAAAAAAAAAAGCTGTTTATTTTCTCTAATATGTTGCCTGCAATTAGGATATACTGCCACCGTCTGGTGCGTGGCTGTGACCCCGGCTGGTCTACCGGGCAGACTTCTGAAGGGCAGCTGAGCAAAAATTCCAGGAGGGAGCCCCAAGCCACTGTGTTATCCCAAGACGCCCTACGCTGCCCGTCTCCCCGTCCCCATGAGTGACTTCCCTCCTTGATCCAGACGAGCCCAATCCCAAATGTGAGGGTGGCTCTGCCCTGCTGCCCGACACAGGCTTCCTCATTCTCCTCTCCTCTAAGGTTTCCCCGACAAAGACATCCAGGTAACAACCGTCCCCTGAACTGAGGGTCCATCTTGGTCTCCCCAAATCGCCCAGAGATTGCACGTTCTCCGTGAATTCTTTGCAAAGTAGGGCTCTAATGTACATTCCACACCTGTGTGTCCCATATCCTGCTCCCAGAGCCCTCGCAAGGCCTGTGACCACCCCTCACCTCCACGGAGTCTGAGTGCCCTGGGGCAGCCGTAACAAATGACCCCAAACTTGGAGCTTAAACCAGAGGAACTCACCCTCCCCCAGTCCTGGGGACCAGAGGTCTGAGATGAAGGGGTCGCAGGGCCGCGCTCCCTCCGGAGGCTCCAGGGGAGGGTCCTTCCTGCCTCTTCCAGCTTCTGGGGCTCCAAGCGTCCCTGGGCTGGTGGCCGCCTCCCTCCATCTCTGCCTCCATCTCCATGTGGCTTCTCCTCTGTGTCTGTGTCTCCTCTTCTGTCTCTGATGAGGACACTGTCATTGGATTTAGGGCCACCCTCCTCCAGGACGACCTCATTTCCATCCTTCACTTAATCACGTCTGCAAAGACCCTGTTTCCAAATACTGCCCAACCAGATCCATACATCTGGCCCCTAAGTGGCTCCAGCACTGATCACGTTACAACGCCCTTCACACCTGGGGGCAGAGGCCCCCTCCCCACACCTGTCTTGGAAGCAGGACGTCCAGGTGCATAATTCTGGAAACTTCCTTCCCCCCAACCTGTCGCTCTTTGCACACTAAACATACTCACACAATCGCATCTTCTCTTTCCTCGTGGGCCTAGAAACATTAGGTCAGGGTCTAGATGACCATCATTATGGTCATGATGATTAATTCCCAGCTACAACTGTCATTATTAATTACTCTTACAGCATGCAACAGCCCAAGAAAGGAGAGAAATAATAATGGTTCTGATGATTCAATAACTTGGAGACACTGCCAAACGCTTTCCACATAACTTATCTACCGTCATCTCCCACATCTTATAGACGAAGATACCTGCGGTAGGCTGAATAACAATGCCAAAGATCTCCAAGTCTTCATCCTCATGTGGCTGCCAGAATAACCCTGCATACATGGTACAATGGATCAAATGTTGGTTTCTCCCCAAAATTCACATATTGAGACCTAACCCCCAATGCAATGGAATTAGGAGGCAGTACATTTGGGAGGTGATGAGGTCATGAGGGTGGACCCCCATGAATGGGATTAGTGTCCTTATAAAGAGACCCCAGAGAGCCCCTCATCCCTTCCACCACGTGAGAACATGTCGAGAAGATGCCGTCTATGAACCAGGAAGAGGGTCCTCACCACACGTGGAATCTACCAGCATCTCGATCTCAGACTTCCAGCCTCCAGAACCACAGACCACAAACTTCTGTTGTTTATAAGCCCGCAGTCTGCGGGATTCTGTTATAAGAGCCAGAACAGACTAAGACACACGTCCACACCCTGATCCCCGGAATGGATCTCAGACATCTGGTCTCTAGGACTGGGAGAGAATCAATTCCTGTTGCTGTAAGCCCCCCAGCCTGTGGTCACGTGTCACGGCCACCCCAGGACACGCCTATGGACATCTGTCTGGGAGAATTCACCATGAACCCTGAATCCTGGATTCCTTCACTGGGACCAATTTTAGGGGTGTCCTTCATTTCCAAGCTCCCGATGTGGTCCTTCTGGCTTCTATAAAAGATCGAGGGTGTGGGTGGGTTTCCCCCACAGGAAACGGGACACAGCATCCTTACCCAGGACACGCACCCTGGGAACGCTCAAATTATAAATCCTGGAGACCACGTCTCCACGCCTTCAAAGCCTACGCCCCCGGAGAGTATCCAGTTAGTCACATCATTTGCTGGGATTGTCATAAGAAATTATTTACTCACGTGCGGTTACTGTACATCATTAACCAACATTCCATAATAGAAATTGTTACCTGTGAGTGGCACTGGGTGCCATCACCAGTATTCTGTAACCGGAAATCATTTACCAGTATTCCATACTTACCAAGACTTTGTAACCAGAAATTATTCATTCTTACCTTGATCAGAAATTATTTTTGTTGGCATCAGATAAAACTCTGGTTGCACCAATAATGTTGCTTCAAGCATCTTTGAAGGATTGTGGGGTATTTGTAAGACAGGACAAACTTGATGGCAGCCTGCTAGAATGTTCCGAGTGGTTCACGTCATGGGAAGAATAATTCGCAGAGAATGCCATCCATTGGTCGTTGCGTCTGTACAACCTGTAGTTGAAAATTACAGAAATGCCCCCATCGGGTGTGTGAGGGACGAGGGTGAAGACCTCAGAGGCTGGGCTGAGGCCTCAGTGGGAGGGACCCCCAAATTTATGACCCCACCCACCTTGCCTTCAGATCCCCATGGCACCCCACACGCCCATGTCATGGCCCTTCCTAAGGGCGTTTGCTCCATACCTGCAATTACCAAGCCCTCATCCCCATCAATGGAGAGAGAGCCATAGACAAGAGCGATGACACCCTTCCCGTCCAGATGGCGCTGACAGCGAAACACAACACTACAGGACGAAAGGGATGTCGGACACGAGCTTCCACGTCAAGTGGAACTCGCTTGGTGCAGCTTTTCATTTGCCAGTTTAAATATGGTTTGGCACTGAAACTTCAGTTTCACCCTATGCAAAATTGCACGCAGTAATTTAAAACAAAACGCCTTCAGATACAGCAGGAAGTGTTTCCATTCTAACAAAAGCGCAAGAGACAGAGTGGGGACAAGCAGCATCTATTCAAAGACCTGGAATCCTGGGTTTAAAAGATGCTTTTGCACCTGGGATCCGTTGGCTACAGAATTGCCCAAGTAATGCCAGGTGTGGCAAAAACTCTGAGTCAGAGACGTACCATGAGCTGTTGTTTGCACCCGTCCCCTGGTCACCCCGAAATTTATGTGAACCCCATTGTCGAGTGTCTGTTCCGTAGAAAGAGCTGGGTCGATGCAAAGCTAAAAGATATTCAGCAAAAATCCAGCAATACTATCTTCAAAAGAATTTCAAAATACCTCTTTTGCTTCCTCTTCTATGTTCTCGTTATTTTTGCTTCCTCTTCATTGAAAATAATGACCTTCTTTTATTATTATTTTTTAATTTTATATTTTCAACACCAGTCTGCAGACCTAGCCCAGAGTTAGCTTTTTTACCTGTTATTCCAACTCAAAGAAGCTCCCACAGAATTCTGGATCATGTTTCAGAAAAATGGGGATAAAAATCTCTAGTCGTTCAGAAATACCTCCCTTCTACTGATAGAGGTTTACGGGATTTCTTTTCTCCTCCTACTTTGTTGTGTTTTTAAACTACATTCGAACCAGGCAAAGAATGCAAAGGGATATAAAGAAAATTTCCATTGTCCATGCTCCGTGACCCACACACAACCCCACTTCCTCGGAGGAGACAGTCTGTCCCTCCCTATCCGTTCCTGCGGCTCAAACTCGAATTCACAGAGATCCCTAAATCCACGTAGATGGAGGTCTCCCCTTTACAAAACCAGTTCAGAATTCCACCCTGTGTCCCCTGTCTGATTTTAGTTCCGACATGACCAATGATATTCACAAAGGCTCGGCGACACAAAAGTCAGAAGCCGTGGACAGAGCTCAACTCAAGATTTGGGACCAGTTTGGGGGCGTCCCATGATGTACTCGCTCCCACTTGCCTGGGACTGTATTTTTATTTGGGATTTATGGCTGTCTGGTCTTCTCGGGCTCTACCATCTCAGACCTCAGTGTTCTCTCCCGTCTCACAGGTTTAAGACGGGGGCCAACGCAGGCTGTGTTTTTGTGGGTGGGAACATCCTGGTTTGTGTTCATCCAAGCCAACGGTTTGGTTTTAGAACATTCTTTAAATAACTCCTCAGAGGCGTTGGGCCCTCCCCCTGCCCCATCTTCTCCTCCCGGCCTCCCCACGGTGGATCCTGAGTTGCAAACACTTAGATACAGACACAAACCTGGAAGAACGGTACCTATGTCCCAGACCCGTTGGGCAGGCGGTGCCCCCCAAACCCACCTCTGGGAAGAAGGGGCATCGAGATGGAAACCGTTGAGCTGAACTCAAAGGCCTTTGGCTGGAAAGTATGTGCCGCCACAAAATTAGGACAGGAATGTTCCTAGCGGTTGCCCCAGAAAAGCATCATGGGACGCCGGGCGCAAGACCCACCCTCTGCAGGGCTGGTTTGCAAAACACACAGGGCAGAACTATGCGTCCTCAGGGAACCCGGCCTTTCCGGTGGGTTCCCAGCCCAGACAGGAGGGCGCTGAGGCCAGAGAGGGGCCGGACTCCCTCCCGCCTGGGGACGTGGACGCAGCGGGCTGGCCACGCGGCTGGGAGCCCTCCATCCTTTCCTGAGAGCTGCGTCCGTCCAGGATGGCGGGCGGTTCCCGTTTCGTGTTTTCATTTTTAACGCTCTTCACGCACAAAACCGTTAGGAGTGAGGGATGCCACAAATCACCCGAGTAATTAGTGCCGCCTTTGGAAGCCTTCAGCCGCCCCCATTCATTTTCTTGGCACAAAGTGTATTAGTTTTAAGGAATTCGCTTAGTTTCCAGTTGCCGGGAGATAAATTAAAGAAAAGCAATGAAGGAACCCACAGCATGCTGAATATTCGCAGCACCAGAGTCAGGACAGACCCTGTGCTTCCTCCAGCACCCACGCGTCATAAATATGGAGCCCTTGGTACTGTGGCCCAGGCCAGTGTTGGCTTCCCACCCACAGACCCCGGGGACTCCCCCTCCCATCGCCAGCCTGCGTCCACATCAGAAGATTTATAATAGTGGGATGCCAAGGTGGGTCTTGTTACAAAAGCTTTCTTCTTTGGGGATCGCGGGAGGAAATATAATTATAATTTAGCTGCACCATTTAAAAGCAACAAGTCTGAGTACCGAGCCGCCCAGGTTTTGCTAAAACTGAGGGCTCTAAATTGCTTCCCTTCCCTGCAAATTCACCCAGTTTGCTGGGAGGGAGGTTTCGTGGGTCTTGACGTGGTTCCTTCCCATCCACGGGGAAGCTCCCGTCTGGAGTGTGACGCTGGGCTAGACATCCAGAGAGAGTCTCACTTTATCATCATGGAAATTTCCAGATCTTGGTCATTTTTGTGGTCACATATCCAAAGAACGGCCGTAATCGTCTGGGTGTAGGAGGTTGGGCCTAAATCCCTGGCGTTTGCTCTTGCCTTTTTGCCAACAGATGCAGCATGGTGATATGAATCTGTAAAGTGGGGTGGAGGAGAAGGAGGCAGAGAGGGAAAGAGCAGAAAGTCATTGCTCAGATTTGCTTGGGAATGGGGGCCTCGGAATCCTGGGACAAAGAGCAAGAGTGCCCAAAATTACATGCTTCCTCGTTGTGCAACCATGGCGGGTGCCTCCAAGAAGCTTGGTCCCAAGGAGAGGCAGACCAGTATCCTCAACAACAACGCATGCCGAGAGGATGCAGATATGGATGGTGGTCCTCTGAGCTCAAGTCCATGAATGAAGCTCCCCAAGACCCAAGACCCCTACTCGACGGGTCTTTGTCTCTGATCCTGGCACAGGCAGGGAACGGTCATGTCCACTTGGCAGGTCAGGATATTTCCACGACACTGGACGATCAGTGAAGGTGGTCCGGGCTGGCTAGTCTCTCCACCTCCCTCCATCCTTCCATACTCATGGAAAGTGCCATTTATCCCAAAATTTTGGCAGGACCCTGGTCACCCCTGGGCACCCCCAACTCCAAGCACAGTGAAAAACTGTGACTTTCAACATTGCTTCACACTCAACTCTCTCACAGGGCGGTTCCATGGTCATGATGTAACTTCCTTCCCAGCGTGACTTAGAAGCTATTTTTGAAACTCGTCATTTTGCAAAGCTCTTTGAGATTCTTTTAAAGCCTAAAATAATCTTTTTTTGAAATAAGTTGCTACATTAAGTGTACGAAAAAATAGAATAAAATCCCTAAATCTCTTCAACCTCATGAGTATTCTTCAAAACCATCAGTTTCGATTGTCTTCTGATTGAAGCCAAAAAGCCCACAGTTGCAACAATTTCATCACAGAACCAGAAAACCAAATTCTTCACCAACTCACCAGCTTGGATCTGCGTATATGTCGTTTATTTTATGTCAGTCTCTGAAAACATAAAATTACAGAATCAAAGCATGAGAGATGGGGATCACATAGAAACTTCCAAACCTCTCCTAAGATTCAAGAGACATTTTCTCTCTGTAAAACCTGCTCTTGCATTTCATCTTGTCAAACTGCGTACGATGGGTTTCCATCATTTCTCTTGAGATGCACTGTCTGAGCACATTTCCCCGATATTCAGCCCTACAATTTACCTTCCTTTTATCCCAATCCTCCTAATTATAACTCCTTGTGCCTCACTAAATAATTCTCTGCTCTCGTTGGCCTTTCTGTGATTCAAGCATGCATAGGCTATGTGAGGACCCCCCCAGTAGTGACTCAACCAACCCTACATATTGGAAGCCTTTCATCTTTCCTCGCAATCAATCCCCTGTCTCCCTAATGACCTCCATTATTCTTCTCCAGAATCTGTCCAATTAGTCCACACCTGAACATCCTCAACAGCAAACAGCATGCACTTGGAGCTGTCCCTGGGTCTCTCCAATCTCTCGTCTATGCCACGTGGCCCTCCTTGTATAATTCCAGGGCACACAGGAGCCCCACTTGCCCCCACAAACCAGCATGCCAAGTCTTCCTCAGCATCACAGCTTCCAAATTTCCCCCACCCGACACGCTCAGCATTTCTCATCGTTTCTCCGTGTACTGGCATTTTCTGACATTTTTAGACCATGTTTCTAACCTCCCCGGGTTGGGTCTCGCCGCTTTTCATTGGCGTTACCAGCATCCAGGAATCTAGCTTCACCTGCAAAGGTTGTCAGGATGCTATTTGCCCTTGTTTTTCAAAAATTGTTTTTTTGAGGTGAGATTTACCGAAAAAAAAACTCACCATTTTTTTTTTTAATTTTTTGTTTATTGCAGTAACATTGGCTTATAACATTGTAAAAATTTCAGGTTTACATCATTATACTTCTATTTCTGCATAGATTACATCATGTTCACCACCAAAATACTGATTACAACCCATCACCACACACATGTACCGAATTATCCCTTTCACCCTCCTCCCTCCCCCCTTCCCCTCTGGTAACCACCAATCCAATCTCTGTCTCTATGTGTTTGTTTATTGTTGTTATTATCTACCACCTAATGAAGAACTCACCATTTTAAAGTGAACAATTCAATGGCATTTAGCACATTCATAATTTTGTGCAACCACCACCTCTATCTAGTTCTAGAACATTCTCACCACCCCAAAAGGAGACCCTATATCCATAAGCAGTCACTCCCCCTCCCCCTCTCCCATCCCCTGACAACTGCTAATCTGTTTTCTGTCTATGGGTTTGCCTGTTCTGGACATTTCATATAAAAGGAATCACACTATGTGTCCTTTTGTGTCTGGCTTCTCTCCCTGAGCATCATGTTTTCAAGGCTCACCCACATTGTGGCTGTGTCAGTGCTTCACTCCTTTTCATGGCTGAGTAATATTCCACCATATGGATGGAACACATTCTGTTTACCATTCATCTGTTGATGGACACTTGGGTTGTTTCAAGCTTTTGGCTCTTATGGATACTGCTGATATGAGCATGTGTGTACGTGTGCTTGTTTCAGTACCTGTTTTTAACTGTTTGGGGTACACACTTAGGAGTGGAATTCCTGGGTCATATGGTAACACTATGTTTAACTTATTGAGGAAACTTCCCATTTTCCCTTCTTCATAAAACCTTATAAAAATGAGGAAACTCCACAGAAAATGGTCCAAGTCAACACTGTAAGGCCGCAGGGAGAGATGTCACTTTTGATTGTCACAATTTAGGAGGGGACACTACTGGCATCTGGTGAGTGGAGACCACAGATGCTGCTCAACACTCTACAGTGCGCAGGATGCCCCAACACAGAGAGTCATCATCTTTGAGTGTGAATAGTGTAAGGTTGAGAAACCCTGACCTAGCATGAGAGAATTTATGTATCTGTCATCTATCATCTATCTATCTATCTATCTATCTATCTATCTATCATCTATCTATCTATCTATATCTATCATCTATCTATGTATCCATCTATCTATCTATCTGTCATCTATCATCTATCTATCATCTATCTATCTATCTATCTATCTATCTATCTATCTATCTATCTATCTATATCTATCATCTATCTATCTATCTATCTGTCATCTATCATCTATGTATCATCTATCTACCTATCTATCTATTTATCATCTATCTATCTATCTTTCATCTATCTATCTATCATGTATCTATCATCTATCTATCTTTCATCTATCTATCATCTATCATCTATCTATCTATGTATCTATCTATCTATCTATATATAATCTATCTATCATCTATCTATATCTATCATCTATCTCTATCTATCATCTATCTATCATCTATCTATCTATCTATCTGTCTATATCTATCATCTATCTCTATCTATCTATCTGTCATCTATCATCTATGTATCATCTGTCTACCTATCTATCTATCTATTTATCATCTATCTATCATATATCTATCTATCTATCTTTCTATCTCTTAATGGCAATGGTTCTCAACTGGGGATGATTCTGCCCCCCAGGAGACACTTGACAATGGCTGGGGACATTTCTGGTTGCCACACTGAGGAGGGGATGCTCCTGGTCTCTGGTGGGTGGAGACTAGGGATGCTCTCCACACACCACAGTGCTCAGGACGCCCCACTACAGATAATGGTCCAGTCTCAAATGTCCCTAGTACCAAGGCTGAGACCCTCTGATTTAGCACATGAAGAACCTATCTTCTTTGCCCATCATTTCTTACAGAGCCTGGCACACAGTAGGTCGCCAATAATATTTGTTCAATGAGTAAATAAATAATCAATGAAACAAGAACCACAGAAGCATGAATTGACTTTTCTTGCCCATCGACAACACTCACACTTTTCCAGTAAGTTCTATCAGAGCTTCTACATAAAGCGAATATTCCTTCGGGATAAAGACACAGAGGTAAGGTGGTTTTACAGATCAAAGCTGTGTTTTAAAGGCATCATGGGTTCTTCTGAGCTTTGTGCCTACTGCTCTGTGCACATTGGGGCCACGTCAACGCCCCAGGAAGCATGGGGCTGCCCGCTCCTCCCTCCCCCTCCAACCTGGTCATTGTCCACGTCCCTGAGAGATGCGAGACCTTCAGGACCTCTAAAGGCACAGCACCTTTTGTATCCCAGCACATGTTTTTAAGTTGACCTCTAAGATATTCTTATCTGAAGTTTAAATAGTTGCAAAAAACACAGTTCCCCGCACATTGTAAATGCTGGTATTTTAAAATATATTTTCCCGCTGAAAGGAACCAGAGCTTCTTGGAGAAATGGACAATTTCAGGGCTGAATGCGGGAAAATTTAAGACGATTCTGGAGATTGCCATGGCTGGATGCAAGGGACCCAAGACAAATGGGCCTGCGTCAAGGGCAGAGGAGCCGGCTCCAAGGGGCCCCACCGGCAGACGGGGGACACGGTGAGCATCCAACAGAGAAGGAACAATGTTTGCAGCTGATCATAACCCACTGAAACAATTAAAAAAGTGAATCATTGAATCCATCGTGACCCTCAAAAAGAGAGAAGGGAAAAAGGTTTTCACCCCTGGAGACAGCTACCATCCCACCTTCTTAGTTGGAAAATTGAAGGGAAATAATGACTTAATCCTCTTAGGACTTACTCCATCCCCAGTCGATTTGGGGTTGGGAACTCTTCTTTAGAGAAGGATGCCAGCTCATCAACGTAAAAGAAATAGGATTGCAAAGGGCCGTTTTCCAATCCCAATGAAACATCGATTGGGGCAAGGACCGTTGGTGGACCCCAGAACCAACTGTTGTTGGGTGCAGGGATTCCCAGGGGCCAAAACATCACCATTGGGCTCTTTTCTTGTTGCAAATGTGAAAAACACATGGGCAGACCCAGCTGTCATCACCCAGCTCCCACTGACGAACAATCCCACCAGCAGCAGTGGGACCATCTGACAGACCACCTGTGGCTTCTCCTGGACAGAAAGTCAATGCTCCTAAAATGAGAAAAGTGCAGGAACTATTTTAGATCAAGACGGTGGAGACGTGACAACCCAGCGTAACCTGTGACACTGGGAGGAGGGCCTGGTGTCACATGACGGGAGGAGTTACAATTCATTAACTTTCTTATGGGTGGAAACGATAGTGTATTATGAGAATAGACTTATTCTGAGAATCCGAGCGCTGAGATATTGTGGGGCAAAGCATCCTATAGGCAACTTACTTAGAAATCGGTTTTAAAAGAGTTGTTTATTGCATATACATGTATTATCTTTCTATAAACAAGTATATTGAATACAATTTAAACAAATAAACTTACTATATATATTTTTAACTCATTTATACATATATATATATAACTCATCTATATGATGTATAGATGAGTTATATATGTACAAACACACAGATATATCTGAGATGCACACACATACATATCAACAATGGCGGAATGTCAATCATTGAACTAGGTGGTGAGTTCATACATGTCCTTTTTAGGGTTCTTTTAGCTTTTTTCGTACACTTGGGTGTTTTATTCATTTATTTTTTTCATAATAAAACTTGAGAGTTAAAAGAACTACAGACAATTCCAATGCACCCAGGCTGACACCCAAAGAATACCCATCGGGACATCCTCGCACACACCTCCAGGACCACACGGCACAAGAAGCCATGGGACAAAGACCACGGTCGGGTGGGGGTGGGGGGGTCTCACCTGGGTGAGCCCCCACCCGGGTGCCCGGGACCCCTCTCTTCCAAGGACCCCCCTTAAATCTAGCTGACCTCCTGCCCACTCCAGTTCACATCACAGCTGTTTTTTTTTATTTAATTTAATTTTCCTCTCTGCCCTCCCGGGAGCTGGAAACAGCTGCTCCATGGAGCTCCCTGTCCCCCCACCCTGAGGACTCATATTAAATCTCCCTTCAGCTGGTGCTCGGGGATTTTTCAGGCGGCCGCATGCAAATCGCCTCGATTGCTATGCAAACGCGAGCCTGTCTCTGTGCACAACTGACACACCTGGACAGAGACCCGGGGGCACAGACCCAGCCTCCCCTCCCGGCTCCACGCAGAGCCAGCCAGCCGAAACCCCACCACCTCCAGACTCGGCCGGGAGGACACTCCTAATTGTTCCAGGCCGGTCAAAGTTGAAAAGCAGCCACCGTGGAGCCAGGTGGCAGGATCAAAACACCGCTTAGAAGAAATCAAAAAACAGCCCCAGAATTACTCTCACAGCAGTGGGCTTTTATACAACTCCTGTCACAGTGAAGACCCTGGGAATGTGGTCGCTCAAACACCAGAGGTGGGAGTGTCAGCCCGCCCCCGAGGAAGAGGCATCATCCCACCTCATAGATAAAACCCGACCCACGAAGCAAAATTAGGGCCAACCACGCAGCTTCAAAGAGAGAGAACATGGTTAAAAGGAGGAATCGCCCCCACGAGGCAGAGAGCCGCTGAAAGCAACATGTTTAGCTGTGGAAACTGGAGGAAACGTGGCCGGAGAAGATGATGGTCGTCTTCCTCCATCCTGTCGTTGTTGAGGATTTATCATAAGAGAAGGTCATAGTGGATGGAGGCAGGGGGACAGGAAGGGGAAACAAAGAGGGTAAATATCACACAGAGGCATCGGAAGGCATCCGAAGACCACGGCCCCACAGAGAGGAGGACACGGAGATCACTGGTCTACTGGGAACGGCATCGAACGTTCACCTCCCTATGAAGCGGCCCTTCCTGGGCGGCATCCTAGAAAAATCACTACGTGCATCTCAGTTTACTAAAAAGGGTCATCAATGGCTTTGAAAATTTCAAAAATTTCTTCTAGAGTTTTGTTAATTAAAATTTCCCCAAGATGGGGACTTGCGTTAACGATGCTTCACTTTAGTTCCAACGAACGGATGTCCCACACGCCCTGGGAACATGGCTGCCTTCACGTGCCCCCCATAGGAACCTCTGCTTCTCAAATCCATCTCCAGTTCTCCCAACATCCGCCCAGAACAAACTGCTGATGGGCAGACCCCCATCCCACCTCTCCTCTCCAACACCTGAGACAACAGGCTGGGTGGTGCACTCTCGGCATCAAGACAATTTCAACAGTTTCCGTTTCTGTTGGAAAAATCCACTGTGGCAATCTGCCACCCAGAACCTCACCTGAACCTCTCTTTGTGGTCCAGATTTTATGACCGTGTGTTATTTCCGAAATGTTTAAAATTAAACATATCAGTGGAGGGCAAAACACAGAAGACACGGACCTCTTCCTCCAACCCCAATGTGAGAACAAACGGAATTCCTAAAAGCAACAGGCTTCCTTTTTTGGGATGACTTCCCCCGTATTTGCTTTAGTAAACTCCTGGCACCTCAGAATATCTACAAATTATTATCGTGACCTTCAAAGGACACCTCGGTGAAGGAGGCATCTTGGAGAACTTTGCAAGACGCGCCTACACGCGGACAGTGGCCTGTCCGTCTCATCTCTGAACTCTCTGGGGGAAACGGTCTCTGCACCCGCAGGCTCATCCTGAACTTAATGGAAAGGAACGTTGGAATTCCTCTCCCCGTCTCCCTGCACGTTAGCTTTCTTTCCCTCCATCATTCTGCTTCCTCCCTTTCATGTTGGGCGTCTTTCATAAGAGGATGCAGGCATTGCCCCCTGAGCCTGGGTCAGGCTGTGGGTAAACCTGTTATCCATCACAGCGAGTCACAGAATCCGGCCCTCGCCAGATGGACAATATTCCATTGTGTGAAGGGGCTGGCTCCGTCTCCTCCACAGATATTACACAGGAGTAGGGATTATGAAAGCGTGTGTGTGCCACGCTGGGCTAGTTGTGAGGCCTGCCGGTGGCGCGTGCCCCTGTACACACTCCGAGGCCTGCCGGGTGGTGCCTGCCCCCATGCACAGCTCCGAGGCCTGCCCGGTGGTGCCTGCCCCCATACACAGCCCTGAAGCCTGTCCGGTGGTGCCTGCCCCCATACACAGCTCCGAGGCCTGCCCGGTGGTGCCTGACCCCATACACAGCCCTGAAGCCTGTCCGGTGGTGCCTGCCCCCATACACAGCTCCAAGGCCTGCCCGGTAGTGCCTGACCACATACACAGCTCCGAGGCCTGCCCAGTGGTGCCTGACCCCATACACAGCCCTGAAGCCTGTCCGGTGGTGCCTGCCCCCATACACAGCTCCAAGGCCTGCCCGGTGGTGCCTGACCCCATACACAGCTCCGAGGCCTGCCCAGTGGTGCCTGACCCCATACACAGCCCTGAAGCCTGCCTGGTGGTGCCTGCCCCCATACACAGCCCTGAAGCCTGCCCGGTGGTGCCTGCCCCCATACACAGCCCCGAGGCCTCCCCGGTGGTGCCTGCCCCCATATACAGCCCTGAAGCCTGCCCGGTGGTGCCTGCCCCCATATACAGCCCTGAAGCCTGCCCGGTGGTGCCTGCCCCTGTACACGGCTCCGAGGCCCACCCAGTGGGATGTGCCCCTGTACACGGCTCAGAGGCCAGCCTGGTGGTGCACGCCCTCATGCACAAAAGGACCCGCAGATGTCAGGGAAAGGGGCCCGGGGACAAGGGACTCCTGCAGCCCTGGGGAAGGCAAGACACTGAGCCCCCACCCCACTCCCCTCTGCACACCAGCCCCCAACCCAACGCCGGTTACAAGGAACTGTCACCTCCCAATAGAGACACAAACAGCTCGCCTACCTCGAGAGCCGACAGCCAGCCGTGCACTTTGATCTCCGGCTACTTGCTACTTTTTGATGCATGAGGCTGTCAGATAAACAGGAGCTCAAACACGCCCCGCCCGACCTGTCAGGGCCGCGTGATGGATGATGGAGAAAACAAAAGGTTGCCACCCGGATGAACCGCAAACACGTCTCTGTCTTTCTCCCACCGGCCCTCGCTCGCCCCATGTGAGGCACCGGGTCACGGTCCATTTTTGAAAGGACAACGCGACGCCCCTCTGATCAAAGATAGTGCTGTCTCCTTCGTAAATGTACAGATGATGCTTTTCCATAAGCAGGTTTGGCTTTCCTAAGTGCGTCCACCTATTTTGCAGAAATGCCAGCTTCAGAAGTTGCCTCTCGAGGAAGCCTCATCCCTGGGTTGGGATTCATCTAAACTTTTGACACTACCCTCCCTTTGGAATTAATTGTGGGTGGGGATGCCCAGTTCCAGGAATGCCCACATGCTGCAGTGTCTCTTGAGTGTCTTCAGTGCCCTGTCTACACCACCTGGTGTGACGGCGAGACCCCACAGTTACCCGGAGTCCAGAGCTGACTGAGCGTCCAGGGGGTGAGGCCTGGGGGCTGGCGCTGGACCAGGGGTCGGGCTCTAAGGCGAACATTCTTGTTTCGATTTGATTCACGGCTTTATTGAGATAGAATTCACACTCCATACCACTCGCTCATTTAGAGTACACATTTGAGTGGTTGTTAGGGTGTTCACAATGTTGTGCAACCATCATTTCTATCTGGTTCCAGAACATTCTCATCCCCCCCAAAAGGAGACCCCATCCCCATGAGCAGTCACTCTCCATTCCCCTCCCCCAGCCCCTGACAACCATTATCTACTTTCTGTCTATGGATTTGCCTGTTCCGGACATTTCACATAAATAGAGTCACACACTGTGTATCCTTTTGTATCTGGTTTCTCTCACTGAGCATGTGTTCAAGGTCCATCCGTGCTGTGGCTGTCTCAGTGCTTCACTCCTTTTCAGGGCTGAGTAATATTCCACTGTACAGACGGACCACATCTTGTTTATCCGTTCATCCATCGATGGACACTTGGGCTGTTTCCACCTTTTGGCTGTTGTGAACATGCTGCTGTGAACATTCTCCTACAACTATTTGTTCAGACTCCTGTTTTCAATTCCTTTGGGTGCACATGCAGGAGTGGAATTCTGGGTCGTGTGGTGATTCTGTGTCTACACTTTTGAGGATCCTTTAAATTTTACTCATTTTTTCTCCACTTGCCTCTACGTGCTGATTGCTTTATATACTAACTTTCTGATTATAAACGGATACATTATCATGGGAGCTGGTGCCCTGAGCCACATGCCCGACCCCTCTCACCTGTGAGCGGAGAGGTGACATCCCCACGAGGATGAACAGAGGAGACGTCAGCTCAACCTGGCTGCCTGGATGTGGGGTTCACTCTGCCCCTCCACCGAATCCCACTGAGATGGGAGGAAGGCTTCAGAAGACAAGTCCGGCAGAACGAGGAGAACTGTGAGAATAAAAATGCCCAAATGGAGCTGTAGCCATATTTCCGGAAGGCAACGCGGGCAGCAGAGGCAGTGGGCTCAGCAAGCTAGGAGCCCGAGCCAACAGAGGAGTCGACCCACGGGAAGAAGGACCAAGGGAGGCAGGCAGGTGGGTGCAGAGCCAGGATGGGGAGGGCAGCAGTGAAGTGTCTGTGGCCACTGGACATGCGGGGAGCTTGCCCGCTCCATGGGGTGTTGTGGACAGAGAGCGAGGACCAGGGAGCCCCCAGGCCCTGAAGGCAGGGAGAGACGCCCCCTCACCCCAAGGAGGGTGACAAAGGTAGGTGGACATTCAGAGTCGTGAGACCTCAGTCACCCCCAGCCAGGTGGCAATGAAGACACTGGGGGTCAGGCACCTGCCGCCCGCCACACACAGACATTGGATGTTCCCCTCCAAGGTGGGCTGAATGGTGGCCCCCCAAAAAGATACATTCAAGTCCTAACCACCGCCCCATACCTCAGAGTGGAAACTCATTTGGAAACAGAGTCTTTGCAGGTGTGATTGAGTGAAGGATGGAGATGAGGGTGTCCTGGAGGAGGGTGGCCCTAAATCCAATGACAGTGTCCTCATCAGAGACAGAAGAGGAGACACAGACACAGAGGAGAAGCCACGTGGAGACGGAGGCAGAGATGGAGGGAGGCGGCCACCAGCCCAGGGACGCCTGGAGCCCCAGACGCTGGAAGAGGCAGGAAGGACCCTCCCCTGGAGCCTCCGGAGGGAGCACGGCCCTGCGACCCCTTGACCTCAGACGTCTGGTCACCGGGACTGGGAGAGGTTGAAGTCCTGTGGTTTAAGCCCCTGGCTTGTGGTCACTTATCACTGCTCTACCTTCCAAGAAACCACTTGGTCTCCCCACTTGGGAGCTCCTCAGAGAAAGGTCAGCTTTCCTCTCCAGAAACAAGATGCACTGACACCCTAGATCTTCCGGGAAACTTCTTACACCTTCCAGGTGTCTCGTGACAGTGGAGGAAGCGTCCAGCCTGGAGGACGGAGCCCAGAAGTGAGCGAAGGTGGGAGGGAAGTCAGAGAAAAACAAAACTACACGTTCTTGACTTTGCTGACCCCTCCCCGCCCTGTGCTCCTGCAAACAGCGAGGGTTAAGAGTTTCCCCTCAGCCTTTATGCTCTGGGAAACGGCTTCCTGCAAAGAACTCCGTCCCCATGTGACTCAGCTAAGACTGAAGGACGCCCCCTGTTGATCCAGTTCAAGCTGCACACAGACCCTTCAAATTCCCCTCTTTGTCTCGTAAACTATGAGCCGAACTGCTCGTCTGCACGGATCAATCAGAACAGATGCTGGTTAGCCACCCGGGTTCAGCTGCTCTCCTTCCCAGTTCTCTGCACGTTGCCAACATGTGAGCTTAAACCAGCCTTGGAATGCAGAACAGTCGCTCTATAAACAGCCGTCCTGAGAACAGCTGACTGTGGGGATGGGGACCTCCAGTGATCCACGTGAGATCACCCCACACGCTCATCCTGCCCTGACACCCAGCTCCTTCTAGATTTGTGTACCCTCCTCACAAAAGAAAAACGCTTTTCTGCCAACCTGTAAGATGCTTGCAATGCCCCATCCCCCTGAGGGCAAGAATCCTTTTGAAGACAGTCTCTCTTTCTCGAAGTCTTGGTCTTGTATTTGACCTTCTCAAAACAAAACAACAGCAAAAAAAACAAAACAAAACCAGACAGAAAGCTTCCTTTCTGAGAAATCTCCTGCAGAATGTGCTCCAGCCAAACAAGGGCGGAAGACAGAGCAGGGAGAAACAGGGGTCCGTGCAGCCTGGAGGCCGAAAGAGGCTCGCCCGTGAACCTGCAGAGATGAGAAACTGTACCTGGAACAGGAGGAGGGTGGACACAGGCCAGGATTTTGCATGGCCATGTGGGAAACGACATTGTGATGGGGCATTTGGGGCGAAAGCCGAGCGACGGCATCAAGAATGAAGCTGGGAAGAGGGAAGCAATTATCAGCTGCAGGGAGAACAGAAAGTCATGCAAGAGAAGTGGTCACAGCCCCGCCAAAGGGCCCAAATCCACCTTGAGTGAGGGAGACCGTGGACGTGACGACCATTGTCTGCACACAGGAGGGTGGGAGGCGTGGGACCCGGGACTGGAAACACGCAGGGTCCTCATCTTCCCAGATGGACACACGCATTCGTGACAGCTCTGTGCCCACGTCAACACGGAGGCACGCAGCCCCGGGAACAGGTGCACAGTTTGCAAACCATATTTGGGGTGGACGAGGCCGACGGGGGCTTGCTAGTTTTCTTATAAAATGCGTAGCATTTGGAACAGTACTCGGCAATAAAGGAAACGTAACTGTCGATGTCACAAGTTGGATAAACCTGCAGAGGGTTGTGCTGAGGGGTAAAAGCTGACTCCTAAAGGTTACAAATGGTGTGGCCGCATTTATGCAACGGGCCTGAGATACAGACTATTTCCTGTGCCCTAAAAATCTCATGTTTCGTCTTTTCCTCCCTCTCTCCTTCCCTCCCTCACACCCCTGACTCAGTGGATTTTTTTATTCTTTACCTGATTTTCACTAGGCTGTGGGCTTCTGCTCTTTTGCATACGATCTTTTTAAAAATTAGTACATTAATAGCTAACTTAGAACAAAACCTCCCATATTTCCTTCCAGCCAAGGCTACCAGGTGCATTGCAATAAATTGCTCATAAAAATCTAGGAGAAAAGTCTTAAATCCTGTGACATTCCACGTCGTCGAAGACCACGGGGAGGACATCGTCTGTGCTTCCGTGTCGGCCACAGCAGAACCAGATCGTGCACAAATTTGGCCTCCGTCGCTCCACATACTGGCCCTCGACTATTTTCAGCAAACCGCAGAGAAATTTAAAAATAGCAGTCCATCAGCAAGTGCAGTGTAGTGCAATTTTATCCCACTTGAAGGGCTGTCCGCTATTCTCTTTGGGGTGTCACAGGATTTTACCTTGTGGGACGACAGTGGTTATAAACAGACGTGTGTATTAACATCCTCCGATGATAAAATAAGACCTAACCATCCCACGTCGCTCCCTGCCTTCATGTTTTTATTAATTTCACAGTTTCTCGACATCTAGTTGTCCAAGCGTGGCCGTCCTGGATGAGAACCGTCCACGGCCACACTGGGAATGGGGGCCTATTCATGGCACAACCGTCGCAGAAGGATGGAAAATGCAACCGAAGAGAAAATCTCCTGCAGGTTGAAGAACACTGGAGAATTTTTTTAACGAATTCAAAAAAAAAAAAAAAAAAAAAAGACTGAAAACGCGCTCTGAATAACGTCCATTCACCTCGGGTTAAAGAAAACACATGCGGCGGCTCTGGGAAGAATTGCAGGGCCACGCCGAAGACCTCCGAACACTCCTCGTAAATCACAGCCACATTGAGATAAGCTGCTTTGCCAAAAAGCCCGGCCCACGGATGCATTTCCCCAAAATATCGATTGCTTGAGGGGCCCCAGGAGGCCCGAGCATGGTGTTCCCAAAGAAAAACGAGATTCTAATGCCCTGTCAACCGGGGCAGACACGGGCCCCTTTCTTCCCGCCTGGGAGCTCTGAAACGGCTTGTTTCCAGAATTCCAGGAGCCGTCCCGTCTCAGCTGGCCGTCTCTGCTTCCTATCGGCCGACCGACGTTGTCAAAGAAAACGCCCGGGAACCCAACACAAGGAATTCTCACAGCATACACGGTGTCCTGGTTTCCGTACCCGAGGATCCGCGTGCACGTGACACGGGCGGTGATAACGTGCGAATTCGCTCCCCCGGGCGGGGGCCGGACAGAGGGGAACATGTGAGACCACTTAAGTGGGCATCAAAGCAATCGGCTTTAATATCAGATGTTTTGTGCCAAGAATGTCAGGTTACCGGAGGTCACAGTCAGGCAGCTTTAGAAAAAAGTGGGGGAGGTGTGTGGGCTGGACCACGTGGGACCCCTCTCCTAGAAGCTTTCTAACTTCTGTCAAATAACAAAGCACAGCTGGAAAGTCATCTTGAAAGGAGTTGTAGGAATGGACCCTCCTTTGACACACACACGAGATGGTCCAGACATCCAGCTTAAAAAGGAAGGAATCCTTTGATGCTGCCAAGGGCACCCACAGTTTGCACCCCGAGCTGCTATCTCGATGGCGCAGGGTTCCTAGGACTGTTGTCCAGTGGGGACCCACCAGCCGTGTCGAATCCCCATCACGTGCAAATGAGAACGTTGGCGAAGAAAGAGAAGCTGAAACGAACAGAGGAGTCGTCGAGCTCGTGTGCACGGGAAGCAAATGCAGAAACGCAGGGAATAGAGAACGTTCCTTGTTGTATCCACACGTCAAGAATAGAGCATCCTCAGCCCCCAGCAGCCCTCCCCCTCGACCTCCCTTCCAAGGACTACACGCTCCTTCTCCCCTCCAATGGGTAATTACCATCCTCACAGGTAGGGTCTTCACTTTCTTGTTTTAAAAAAATAATAATTTTATTTTTTGTCTTGTTAAAAAGGGCACCCTCGTACGCTGCTGGTGGGAATGCAAACTGGTGCAGCCACTGTGGAAAACAGTACGGAGATTTCTCAAAAAATTAAAAATTGAAACACCATACGATCCAGCTATCCCACTACTGGTATTTATCCAAAGAACTTGAAATCAACAATTCAAAGACATTTATGCTCCCCTCTGCTCATCGCAGCATCATTTACAACAGCCAAGACGTGGCCTCAACCCAAGTGTCCGTTGATGGATGAATGGATAAAGAAGTGATATACATACACAATGGAATACTACTCAGCCGTAAAAAAGGATGAAATGGTGCCATTTGCAACAACATGGATGGACCTGGAGGGTATGATTTTAAGTGAAATAAGCCAGACAGAGAAAGACAAACAGCATGATTTCACCTATATGAGGAAAATAAACAAACGTGTGGACGAAGAGAACAGATTGGTGGGTACCACAGGGGAAGGGGGTTGGGGGGAGGGCGAAAGGGGTAAAGGGGTACATATGTACAGTGACAGATAAAAACTAGACTATTGGTGTTGAACACAATGCAATCTATACATATAGATTATATATAGATATATAATAATGTACACCTGATATTACACAATGTTAGGAACCCATATGACCTCAATAAAAATAAATATGTAAATAAATAGTAATAATGGTTTTAGCCCTGAAGCACGCATTCCTAAAAATCATAGTTTCGTTTTGCCTGTTGTGGAGGGTCCCATAAATGCAAGCACACTGTGTGCGTTCTCTTGGGACTTGCTTAACTGGCTGGAAATCGTGGTTTTAGGATTCATTCTTGTTGCTGTGTGACTTGGAAAAACTCTCACCATTTTCCCTGATTCAAAACACTTCTGACACCAATTGTGTGTTTTTTTTTTCCCGTGTTCACCAATTCTTCAGCACCAGATGGGTGTCCTACAATTCAGTTCAGTTCTGAGACCATCTACCTGGAGCTGCCGTCAGACCCCACAGGGTGAGGGCTCAGCCCCACGGGACTGTCCCTCTTTCCGACGCCGGTCCTAAATCTCAAGTTGTCACCTGTGCTTCCGACTGACCGCTATAGATTCAGGGGATCCCCACAACCCCCTCCTTGGGTTCAATAATTTGCTAGAGCAGCTCATAGAACTCAGGAAACACATTTACTGTTTTATTACATAGTGAAGGACGTGATGAAGGATACAGATGAAGAGGCATGTAGGATGAGGTCTGGAAGGGTCCTGAGAGCAGGAGCTTCTGTCCCCGTGGAGTCGGGGTGCTCCACTCTCTTCACAGGTGGATGCATTCACGCACCCAGAAGCTCTAGGAACCCAATACTTTAGGGATTTTTATGGGGGCTTCACCACGTTGTCACGATGCATCATTAACCCAACCTCCGACCTCTGTCCTTCCCCAGAGGATGGGGTGGGGTGGAAACTCCCAAGCTTCTAGTCATGACATGGTCTTTCTGGTGACCAGCCCTGTCCAGGAGCCACCAAGAGTCACCTCATTAGGACAAGACGCTCTTCTCACCCAGTAAATTCTAAGAGGTTTAGGAGCTGGCTGTCAGGGACCAGGGGCAGGGACCAAATATTAGCAGGAACAGGGGTCGAGAATATATATAAACAAATAATCTTATTATTTCACTCCATGTGCATTTTCATCATTGCATGGCATTGTGTCACAAGAACGTAGCACAATTCATTTATCCATCTCGTGTGCAGGAATGTTTAGGGGTGTTATGAACAATGTCATGGAAGCCTTCTTAAACACAGACGCTGAGACGCCTGCCTGTGTGGGTCTCTCTGGGGAATCTGCCTGGGAATGGATGCTGGGTCATGACATTTGTGACAGACGATGCCAAACTATTTTTTGACGTGTCCCAGCGGCCAAGGTCGTCTTTGTCTTCCATTCGTTTGTCTGTCTCTCTCTGAGCCAGCACCCCATTCTCTGAATATTATCACCTTTTCTGCATCTGAGACGTGAGTTTTGCTCTTTTATCTGGTGAATTATGCTGTTTGGTTTCCTACTCACAAGCCATCCTTGCATTGCTGGGATCAAACCCACTCAGTCACAGTGAATTGTGACTGCACCTTTTTTTACATAACTTTTTTAATATAACTTTTTATATAACTATGGCTTTCGTTGAGCCATATTTTGTAAGGATTTTTGCATACATGCTCAGAAGTCAGGTTGACCTGTAACTTCAGCGCTTATATTGTCCTTAAAATCAATGTCGTGCTGGCCTCATAAAATGAATTCTCAAGTCCCCTCTCCTTTTTCCTTTTATGGAAGAATGTGCATAAGATTGGAATTATTTTTTCACTTATTTTTTCTTACACATTTTGTAGAATTTACGAGTGAAGCTGATGAGGCCCGAAGTTGGCTTTTAGAGAATAATTATGATAAATGACGTACTCGATTTGTTTCACAGCAAAAGGATAACTCAGGCCTTCTATTTCTTGTCAGTTTAGGTAAATTATATTTTTCTAAGAATTGCATGTCTGTTTCATTTAAATTTTCAAATGTATTGGTATGAGCTTGTTCATAATAATCTCATTATATTTTTAATTTATGGCATCTTCTAAATCTGGACGTATTTCTTATCTGTGCCTTTTCTTTGAACAGCTTTATTGAGTATAATTGATATACAATGAAAACTGCTTATGTTTAATGTGCGCGATCTGACAAGTTGGATGTATGCAGACAGCCTTAAAAAAGAAGGAAATCCTACTGTTTGTGACAACACGGATAACCCAGGGGACGTGACACTCGGTGAAATAAGGGTCACAGAAGGACACGTCCCACATGAGTCCACTTTGATGAAGTACGTTGTTCTTCAAATCAATCAGTTTATCAGAATTTAGCAGTTTTATTACTGTTTTCAAAGCATCTATGTTGAGTTTTGTGGATTTTCTCTCTCATGTATCTGTTTTGAACATATTATATTATTTTCATTTCTTACCAATCTTGTCCTTTTGCCATGTTCTTGAGTTGAATGCTCAGCACGTCAACTTCTAGTTCTTCCTCCTTTTTCAGATGCATTGAAGACACGAGTCTGAGGAGCCTGGTAGGTCACTCAAGCTCACAAAGGGAATGACGTAAATCAGTCTAGGACCAGGACCCCCAGGGGTGACAGCCCGTGCTGATAGACTGGAGATGCCCACATGGGATCTGAGAACTTGGAAATGCTCGTGGAGAGTCTGCAGAACCAAACAAGCCATTTGAAGGGAGAAGCTGGTGCACATGGATGGACCAAACGCTCATCAGCCAACAGATCTTCATGAGGCTCCTGTGAAGCATCCCTGGAGTCCAACCCCATGGAGAATCCCTCTGTCAGGGCATTGCAATGGGGGCTTCCAACCAGCACCCCGGGAGAAGAGCTGACGGCTTAGCATCCCACCATCCCAGACCTCATGTCTCATCAGGAACAGTGAGAACTGTGACGATTGTGAGAATTAACACGGTGATACCTGGCAGGTGCCACACACACTCTCCGACCACAGGAGACCCCAGCAACATGCCCTCCCACCCCCACCCTCATCTCGCCATCTATTACCTCAGATTCAAATATCCGTCAGACCAAGACCCAGCCCCGCTTGAAGCTGCAGTGGCTCTGCTGGACCCTGGGACCAAATCTAGGCTACTTAGAATGAAGACCTCCTCCCCCAGAGACCCAAGTCCCTCCCAGGCCTCTGCTGGCCCCACATGGTGGTCGAGAGGGCGTTTTTGGACTCAGACGGGATGGGTTCAAATCCTGATGCCCCCACATAGCAGCTGAGTGACCTCAGGGAATGTACTTGACCTCTCTGTGCCTTGGTTAATAGCAAGGATCATAGCAATATTAACTTCTCAATGCAGGTGTGATGGTCAGACTAATTAATACCTGCAAAGTGCTCAGTCGCAGAGTAAACGTTCAACAAGCACCAACAATTACTGACTAATATCCTGTCTCATTCTGCTGTGTTTCTCAGGCATGCCACCCACTTCCTCACCTCTGCATCCCTCTCAACACCGTGCCCTGTGTCTGAGCATCCTCTACGACCAAGGCCAGGGCTGCTTCCCCGAGTCCACCGCAGAACGAGTGACGCCCCCTCCGGCTCCCTCGCAGCTGCTGGAGGGGCCGTGTTTGTGTATCATGAGCATGTAACGGCACAGGCTGTGGGTCTGATTTTTCCCCTGGGAGCCCAAGGCTTTTAGGATAAATATTGGGTTAGTGGAGAGGGGAAGGGAGAGGCTGGAACAGAGAGAGACGTAGAGATGGGAGGGAGAAAGTAAACACCCTCTTTAAGTCTAATCAGAGGGAACCAGCTCGCTCTCCGGGGCGTGCTTCAGCCCTGGCCAGTCCACTCAGGAGGAGGGTATGGGGAAGGCAGCTTGGAGACCCCGCTCCCAGGCAGCCCCCAAGAGGGAGCCAGGATGCAGAGCCACACGAGGAGGAGAAGGGACGCCCGCCCTTGGAGGAGGCAAAGGTGCACGGAAGATTTAAGCACACGTACGTATCCACTCAACGAATACTCTGAGCATCTTCTGGATGGAACGTACTGGACCGGGGGCCGTGTCTGCAGTGCAGAACCAGCACACACACTTCTGCCCCGTTGGATCACACGTCTGGTCGAGGAGGCACACGATGATCAATAAACTGATGAGGAAATGGATAATTCCATAGTGGGACGAGGGATGCAAATGGAAGACGGGACAGGGGAAGTCATCCTGATCTGGGGGGCCAGGAAGGGGTCCCTGATGAAACCCATCAGGCAACACAAGGGCTAAAATGAAAGGTACGGATGATCTGATGACCACACTGCGGGTCCCGGTCTAGCATGAGATGAGTTGCAAGTTTAGATGGTCCTGGAAGGATGTTGGAAAAATTGGGACTTCAGCTGAGGAAAAAGGGGGGTGTTTACTCATCAGGTCATTCATTCGTTCATTTATTCATCTATTTGCAAAGCTGTATCAAGGGACTCTCATGTGCCAGACACGTGAACAAGAGAAGGTCCCCACCGTCATAGCTCACAGGCGAGCAGGCGAGATGCAGGACGGAGCCGCATACTGCAGAGAAGGGAAAGGGTGGCCTCAGAGGTGGGCTCGGTGCCCCGAGGCAGAAGGAGGTGCTCGCCCAGATGGGCGATGCCCAGGCAGGATATACGGGGACAGCCCAGGTGGGGATGGGGGAAGTGGTTTCAGGTCTCAGACAGAGACACGGAAGAACACAGAACAATGGACAGTGGTTGGATGTGATAGGCGCCGTGGGGTAGGGGGTACAGGAAGGACCTTCTGAGGAAACTCAGATGTGTGGGTGTCATTCCAGGGAGTTAGGAGATGGAGAGATGTGAGCAGTTTAAGTGGAGGGTAACACAATCAGATCTGCATCGTAAAAATATTTCCTTCAGGGTCCAATTGAGGAAACACGGAAAGAAGAGAAGACAGGCAGGGATACATGGGGACAGAAGACACGAAAGGGGAGACAGATGAGGTCCACATCCTAATCCCCATGTGGTAGACAGAATAGTGTCCCTAAAGATGTCCACATCATAATCCCCTGAACCTGTAAATATTTTAGTTTACAGGACAAATGGGGATTTACAGGTATGATTAAATTAAAGGCATTTAATAGGTAGATTGCCCTGTATTATCCGGGTGGGTCCAAGGCAGTCACAGGGTCCTTATAAAAGGGAGGCAGGAAAGTCAGAGAGGGATGGGAAGATGCTTCACTGGTGGTTTTGAGGATGGAGGAAGGGGCCTGAGACAAGGAAAGCAGACGGCCTCCATCACAAACTCCTCAAACCAGCTCTACTCAGCGTGCAGTCGACGGCAGACCCCATCCCTGACCCACTGATTCAGAATCCCTGGTGGGTTCCAGCAATATGTTTCAGCAAGCCCTCCAGGAGACGGGAAGGTTCCAGAAGACCTGTCCTCTGGGGTCCCCATGCCCACTCTCCCTCCTTCCACCCTCCCCATAGGTCATCAGAGACACCCTCCCCTGCCCTCCAGCCTCCCAAAACACCAGCAAACAAGCAAATAATTAGGATAATTTCCAATCAGAGTCAGGTGCATGAGGAAAACACACCATGAGCTAGGGAGAGAGAGAACCTTGAACGGGTGGTCCACACACGACCGGGTGGTCATGGTGGGGGTGATGGTTGAGCTGACAGCTGAAGGAAGAGTGTAGACTCCGGGAACAGTGTTACAGGCAGACGGAACAGCCAGTGTGAAGCCTCCTGAGGCAGGAAACAGTTTAGTGTATTTGAGGACCAGCAAGGAAGCACCGAAGACGAACACTGGAGTTGAATCATAGAAGTAGATGAAGCCCAGATCTTGTAGGAACCTGAGGGAAGGAATCTGGATTTTTTTTTTTCTCAGTCCTGCAGGAAGCCATTCAGAGCATTTAATCAAAGGAGCAGCATGATATGAATTATATTTTTTAAGATGACTCTGTGAGGTGAGGGCAGACACAGTTCTCAGAAAACTGCAAGCATTCATTTTGAACATCTATAATAAAGGCGCTGTGGAAAATGTGGTCTGTTCTGTTTTGATCAAAACATATTAAAAATGTTCCAAAGCAGAAAGGACAGAGGACCTTCAAAGAAAACTCATAAGGAGGCATACCTTTCAGCAGAGAGCACCTGTAGGGCATTAATTCTAATTAATTCTCATTAATTAAACCAGAATGTTTGGGAAAATCCAAGAATTACAGGCAACCTCATGACCTGGATGTCCGGGCTTCGAGGGAGAAGGACGCTGGAAGGAACCTTCACACAAGGTTAACCATAAGAACATCTTTTTCCTCCACTGAAGGAAAACGTTCTCCTGTCTTTGGGGTTTCCTGGGCAGTTCTGGGCTCCCTGGGGCTGGCTTCCCTAGCACGCCCCCTAATGCCTGGCTTGGAACCTACCATGGATTTTGACATCAAGGCAAAGATGGCGGCAAAGGTAGTGTCTTGGTCCGTTCTGGCCACTATAACAAAATAAACATAGACCAGGGGGCTTAAAAAAGTCATTTATTTCTTATGGTTCTGGAGTCTGGAAGTCTGAGATCAAGACACCAGCAGATCCAGTGCCTGGTGAGGACCCGCTTCCTGATTCATAGATGGCCATATTCTCACTTTGTCCTCACGTGGCAGAAGGCACCACGGAGCTCTCTGGCGTCTCTTTCTAATCTCATTCATGGAAGCTTCACCCTCATGCCCTAATCACCTCCCAAAGGCACCACCTGCCAACGCCATCACCTTGGGCTTAGGTTTCAACATATGAATTTGGGGGGAACACAAACATGCAGTCCGTAGCAGGGGTGAGCATGTCAGAAATGCCACATCTGAGAGAAAATTGATGTCGTCTTTGGTATGGAATGGGGTACACCAAGATTAACTAGTTGGTTACACCAAGCGAGTCCCTCCCAAGTCAACATGGGCACCAAGACCCTGCCCCACCAAGACCCTTTGTCCACCGAGACCCTTGTTCACCAAGGCCCCAGCTCACCAAGACCCTTGTTCACCAAAACCCTTGCAGAGGCCCTTAAGGCTTGTTCTCCAAGCCCAGTGATCCCAGGGGCCACCAGTTTCCCTGTGTCTTTCAGAACAAGTCTGGCCTTAGTTATTCCACTGAATGGGACAAATGAACAAAAAAGGACTCTCAGAGAGGTCCCTGTGCTCAGAACAA
Source organism: Ceratotherium simum simum (assembly GCF_057802395.1). Lineage (NCBI taxonomy): Eukaryota > Metazoa > Chordata > Mammalia > Perissodactyla > Rhinocerotidae > Ceratotherium > Ceratotherium simum. The sequence continues at coordinate 129,378,023 of NC_141940.1, forward strand.
ACAGTGTGACGTTTTGTGCAGTATTCCTGTGTTGGGTTCGGAGTTTCCTCCTAAGGTTCTTCCTGGACAATTCTGGCAGGTGCTAAGGGTCCTCACCCACACGGGTTTCTTTCTACATCATCAGGACTTTACCCTCCCACTGTCCTCATCAACACAACTGAAGAAGTTGCAAAGAACTTGACTGTTCATTCCAGAACCTTCCTGGAAGACCCAGACCTCCTCAAAGGAAAACAACAATGGGCAGTTCATGCCCCAGGACTCTTTGAGTCTCTGACTCAAAAACCCTCCTGTCCTGCCATGCTCTCTAATCCTAACCTGTATTCCAGAACCATTACCCAAGGCCTCAATGGTCATCTGCCTCTGGAAGGGTTCTCAGGGTCTTGGTGGAGAGCTTCTGCCCAGATCTTAGAGGAATCTCCAAGGCCTTGGCAAGGGCTTTCTGGGGTCTTTGCTTCTGGAAATCCCCACTCAAGTCTTGGGGGAGACTCTGGGGTCTTCTGTTTCTGGAAGGCTTTCCAAGGCCTTGGTAGAGACAGTGTTGGGGAGATATAAAGGGAGGGAAGGGGATGTCTCTACTTATTTTCAACAGGAAGAATCAAGCCTCTTATTTTAACTTGCATTTTCCTCTACCACAGACACCCTGCCCTGCTCTTAGAGGAGCCTTCTGCCCCTAGAAGGCTTCCTGGGATCTTGAGAGAGGCAGACACCCTTTGTGGTGCTGCCTATGCTTTCCATTGAGGGGTACACACGCCACCCCCAAAATATGCCTCTTTGGTCTATGGATTATTTTGAGCTAAATAATATTTTGAGCTAAATAATTAATAGCTAAGTAATAGCTACATTAATAGCTAAATTAATAGCTAAATATTTTGAGCTAAATAACTGAGAACCAGCAGACTCAGGAAACACTCTAAGAACAGGGAGCAAGTGTCCTTTCTGTAAAGAAAATTCACATTTTTGGAGGAAATGTCCATCTGTCGAGACGTCTTCCTCCCCCACACCTAGAAGAGGAGACCTCTTCACAACTCTTGTCTATGGAGAAGGTGTCTACTTGAGTCTGTGTAACAAACCCTACTAAATACTCTCATTCACCATCCTTTCCTGGTCGCCTTCCCATAACTTGCCTCCCCTCCTCAGAAGCCCCAAATCTCTTTCTTTTGTTGGTATTTAAACCCAAGCTCTAACTGCCCTTTTGGGTTCTCATGGCTGGGACCTCCTGTGTGTTATATGCACAACACACGTATTAATAAACATGTGATTATCTTTCTCCTGTTGATCTGTCTTTGGCCAGTCTCATTGCCAGAGTCCCAGCTGGACAACCTAAGGTGGGCAAAGGAAAATGCTTCTCCTCCCCTACACCATCCTTTGGGCATGCACGTTCAGAGTCCAAGCTGGGGACACCAGCACGCCCGGAGTCCCAGGGTCCCCATCCCACTAGCGTGTTTGCAATTGGGATGTCCTTACTTCTACCCCACACAAAACTCAAAGCATTTCCCCCTTCAACACGAGTCCTTTTAGTTAATTAACTTAATTCCTGGAAGAGTAATTTGAAATTTTCTGCAAGGTCAATGGAGTTTCAAGACATGGGTCTCTCAGGTGAACTAGAGTAACACTTGGAGAAGCAGTGACGGCCAACGATAACTTCCGCCAGGATCCACGGGGACCATGAGGCAGAAGAGGCTCTTCTCTACTTTTATTCGCTGACAGTAAACATTCTGAACTGAATATTTTTATTCAGGGGTGAAAAATAAGATTTATTAAAGCATCTTAAGGTGTTCAATATTTACAGAAAGAGCAGAGAGTGAAAGAATTCTGCATGTGAATGAAGACCACCACTATTAAAAGAATACTTCCCTCTTGCAAGGATAAGTGAGGAAAAGTGACAGATTTTGTGAAAAAGAAAATGTTCCAGCTGGTGACATGATGTGTCAGAAAATAATCCCTCATCGTCCTAGGAAAAGACACTTTGAGGGCACGGGGTTTATGAAGTCGTTCCTGGCACAGCTCAGCCGAGAGTCCGCTCATCGTCTCCGCAGAGAGGCCGGCGACCCATGACCCCCCCGGGACAGAACCTGGGATGAATCTAAATGCCCAAGAACAGGGGAGCAGGTGAATTCTGTCATCTGTGTACACTGGATCATTTGTTTATTCATTCTCCAAACACTTATTGTGCACTCCATTCTCCTTGCTGGAAAAAATCATGTCACAGAAGTAAATGCAAGGAAGTGTGAAGATGTCAGTCACATATCGTTGTGTAAGTTGAGTAAGAGAGACAGATAATAGATAGATGGATAATAGACAGATAGAGAATAGATAGATGATAAATAGATGATAGATAAACAGCTAGATAGATAGATAATAAAAAGATGATAGGTAGATTAGATAGATAGATACATAGATAGATAGATGATAGATAAATAGAAAATAGATAAATAATAAAAAGATGATTGGTAGATAGATAGATGGTAGATAGATAGATAGATAGATGATAGATAGATAGATTAGATAATTAGATAGATAGATAGATAGGTAGGTAGGTAGGTAGGTAGACAGGTAGACAGGTAGATTAGATAGATAGATACATAGATACATAGATACATAGATAGGTACATAGATACATAGATAGGTAGATGATAGGTAGATAGACAAATAGATAATAGATACATGGATAGGTAGATGATAGATAGATAGATAGATAGATAGATAGATAGATAGATAGACAGATAATAGATACATAGGTAAGTAGATGATAGATAGATAGATAGATAGATGATACATAGATAGATGACAGACAGATAGATAGATAGTAGCTAGCCAGCTACATAGATGATAGATAGGGAGGTAGATAGATAGATAGATGATAGATCAATGGATAGATGACAGTTAGATAGATGATAGATAGGGAGGTAGGTAGATAGATAGATAGATAGATAGATAGATAGATAGATAGATAGATAGATAGATAGATAGATAATAGATAGACAGATAGATAGATGATAGATCAATAGATAGATAGATGACAGATAGATGACAGATAGATAGACGATAGATATACAGAGATACACACACACACACACACACAAACTCTGAGAGCGTCCCCAAATCCCCCCCTCCCTAAAATATCAAAGGGCAGAACTAGAACCTAGATATTCCATCTGCTCCGGGCCCTCTGGAATTCTGTAAACTGAACCACGATGTAAGTGCCGTAGGGGAACCTGCTATTTAAGCAACCCCTGGAATTCTGAGTGGACAGTCGGAAGCCACAAGGCATGAGCAACACTGCCGTTTTTCCAGGCCATCCACGCTCACTTTTCCTCAAGCGCAGCAGAAATCTGCAGCCCAGATTCTCTGTGAGTGCTTTAATTGAAGGTCTTTGCTTTTGCAGAGCACACCATGGTTAGAGACTGGATCAGCAAGAGGACACAAGAGAACTTGGGGGTGGGGGCGGCTAAAGTTGTAGTTTGTCTTGGAAAAAATAAGATATCTTAGGACTGATATAGAAAGAATTAAAAGTTGGTTAGAAAAAACACTAACAAGATTTGAACATATGTCCATCTCTATGCTGGTGATCTGAAGTGCAATGTATTTTAAAATCTGATCTGAACTCTCTCTCTCTTCTTTGATTCAAAACCTTCTTTTAAAGGAAACAGAACTTTCATACACATAAAAGAACACACCTCAGGTCTTACGGGAACAGGGATCCATGTCCTCACACACAAGAAATCTACAGATGATGACCTCCACTGGACAACACGAAAAACCCAGGTTCACCACATACCACCTCAAGGTTGCAAGGTGGCTGCTTCTCATCCAGCCATCACAGCCACATGCAAAGGCAGGAACTGGGTAGATGCAGAGGGCCAAAGGGAATGGATACTTATGATTGGCTTTGACTGATGTGACGTATCAGCCACCCACACCCCACGCCCAAAAAATGTCTTGACAAAAAATTCCTGACACTTCCAGAGAAACATGGCAGGCTGAACACACAGTGTATTTCTTCTCCCTCCCAGTATGCTACACTGAGTAAAGCAAATGCGGGGCTGGTTTCTGCTGGCTTCACCACCTCGCCATCCAGCCAATACTTACAACCAAGATATCCTTTGTGGCATTCTCTGAAGCTCTTTGGGTTCTCCAAGGCCAGGCACCCCTGACTCATGGAGCAATCACCAACTTCCCTCCTATTAAAATTTTGAGTTTCATCTAGAAATGCCACATTTGAATCAGAGCATGGGGGGAACCCACTCCCATGAGAACTCTATGAATTTTTTGTGCACTAAAAATTAAAATTAAAAAAGCTGACGTTTGTTTTTTTAATACAGGGCATAACTTAATTAATTAACTCTAAAACCCAGAATATAAAATAGATTGGCGGTCGTCGAAAGTATCCTGAATGATTTTTTTTTTCTTTTGACACAATAAGGTTGCATAATTTATCCCTATTATTAATTTATGGAGCACCTCTCTTTGGAGAAGCTCATGACGCCTCTCCAACTTTGGTGTCTTATTAAACATTCATAATCGCCCTCAGAGGAAGGGAAGAAGCAACCATTATTAGATTATCAAACAATTTCTCCATAAAAATCTATAATTGGAATAAAAAGCAATTTCAGGGAGCAAAGTAACATTCATGAAAGGTAACACCAAGATAATTTAATGAGATGATTTTCTGATATTCAGCACAATTTCGCTGCAAAATTAGTCTTGTCCAGCCTGTGCATCAAGCTGCTAACTAGTGAGAGTCCACAACGCCAGGAACACAGCTCCCTCGGGGGGCCCAGAATTGGGAGAAAACCACCTCCTGTGGCATCATGCCCTCTTTTGAAAGCTCAGAAGAGCAGAGGGAAAAGAAGACCATCATCCACACGCATTTTGAGCAAAAACACGGCAATCGATAGGCACAGGGCACTGCACGTCTTTCCTTCCCATGGCTGCATGGTCTGTGTTCCAGAATTCTCTGGAGTCCCTAAGTTGAGGCACATGCGTCAAGACCCAAATATCCCATTTAGCTGCTGGACCAGAAGATCCACAGAGGAGGGTGCATTGTCCATCCCAGACTGTTGTCAGAAAGAAAAGGGAAATGTTTTCTAATATCCAGCCACTTGTGACATCCAATAACCAACCCTCAGAACGCCAGTAGAATGATGGCAGAGCGTGACTCAACATCTGTCCCCTTCCAACTTCCAATAACCAACCTTCAGGACTGCAGTAGAATGATGGCAGAGGGTGACCCAACATCCATCCCCTTCCAACTTCCAATAACCAACCTTCAGGACTGCAGTAGAATGATGGCAGAGGGTGACCCAACATCCATCCCCTTCCAACTTCCAATAACCAACCTTCAGGACTGCAGTAGAATGATGGCAGAGGGTGACCCAACATCCATCCCCTTCCAACTTCCAATAACCAACCCTCAGGACTGCAGTAGAATGATGGCAGAGGGTGACCCAACATCCGTCCCCTTCCAACTTCCAATAACCAACTCTCAGGACTGCAGTAGAATGATGGCAGAGGGTGACTCAACATCCGTCCCCTTCCAACTTCCAATAACCAACCCTCAGGACTGCAGTAGAATGAAAGCAGAGGGTGACCCACCATCCGTCCCCTTCCAACTTCCAATAACCAACCATCAGGACTGCAGTAGAATGATGGCAGGGGGTGACCCGATATTTGTCCCCTTCCAACTTCCAATAACCAACCCTCAGGATTTCACTACAAATTACAGAGCATAAACCCAACATCCATCCCCTTCCAACTCCCACTCTTCAAACCCTTAGGACTCCATTGGAAGTGACACAGAAGGATGACAGAGCCCTGGGCAAGAGAAGGTCAGCCCTATTTCTCCAGTCAGCAACTTGATTAAGCAACACACCCTGAGGTCAACAGGAACTTGAGAATTTCTCCACTTCTCGCCTCTGTTTCCAGGAAGACAGAATACTCTGGAGACCCTCTATGCCCCTGAAACCCTCACTCCACTGCCTCCCATTTCCATCTCCCATGAGGCTGGTCTACGTGGTCTACCCTCACAGAGTTCTCTTGCCCTTGCCCTTTGGCTGTGTTCCTTGAGCAGGAGGCTCCCGTGGGGGACTGGAAGGCAGGAGAGAGGGGCTGGGGTAGTCTTCCCTGCCTGGCATGTTCTGTCACACCTGAGGTTGGCTGCCCACCTCTACGGCTCCCAATGGGCAATGCCCGCTCTGCAGTCCTGCTCCCTAATTCTAATCGTGCCTTAATTTAACCCTCACCCAAGCCCCAACCCTAAACCTGTTTCTGCCTGGGCTACACTCCTACACTGAACTTCCTTCACCCCAAATGCATCGTCCTACTTCTCAAATCACTTCAGAGGAAGAGAAGACAAAAATTCCAACATAAGCCAATAGCTTTCCAGCCAACTCACCCTCAGTTAGCACACGGCGACCTTCACGTCCTTACTAACATCGTCAAAGGACTTCTTTTCCACGGCCCATGTAGCCTTTGACTCGCGTCACGGTCTTATCTCCACGACTCTGATCCTGAAGCTTCTCAAATCACAACCTGGACCCACCGCTGGCATTTTGCCACCAGCAAATCTGTGAAAAATTCCTGCCTTCAAGAATTCCAGATCGCCGGGGCCCTGGACCAAGACCATTGGATTGATCTATGGTCTGTACCTGAGCTCAGCAAAGACTCTGCCGAAATCCATCCTGTGTGGTCAGAGGCGAGAGGAGTACTCAGCTGTCCAAACCAAAGAATGGTAAACATCTTCTACAAAAGGCCGGGGAGTAAATGTCTTTGCAGCCCTGACAATCTCTGTTGCAATCGCTCAGCTTTGCTGTTGATACTCAAAAGCAGCCGTAGATAATACACAAAGGAATGGGCTGAGCTGTTCCAATAAAACTTTATGGACACCGAAATTTGAATTTCATATAATTTTCACTGGCCACAAAATATCACTCTACTTTCGATTTTTTTTTTCCAACCGCTCAAAAACATAAAACTCATTCTTACCTTGCAGCCTGCACAAAAACGGCAAATTGGAGGCCATATTTGCCCTCGGGCCGTAGTTTGCAGACCCTTCGTGTAAGCCATTGATGATGACCTAGGAGCTTTGGAAATGAGAGTAGATGGGGCTTTTTTGGGAGGCGACACCACTGTCACTGGACGTCACCTCTGAGGACTTGGAGATAGAGCTGCAGGAGATTCCACAATGGCAGGGGCAGAGGAACTGGGAGAGCTGGAGCTGATGGAGGGGCTGGCAAGATCCCCTCTGGGACCCCTTAGAGGGCAGCCGCCCAGGAGTCAGTGCGTCCACCTGTTCCTCTGGGACAAGACCGACTGTCTCAAGGGCCAAGACAGTAATTATTGGTCTTTGATTGCAATCTCCAGCCCCTCTCTCTTCCTTGGAGGATGGGGCTGGGGCTGAAAGTTCCAAGCTTCTAACCATGGTGTGGTCCTTCTGGTGACCAGCCCCACCCAGGAACCATCCAGGAGTCACCTCATTAGGACAAAAGATGCTCCTATCATCCAGGAAATTCTGAAGGATTTAGGACCTCCACATCGTGACCTGGAGGCAGAGACCAAATATATATTCCTTGTGGTGTCACCGAGACTCCCCTTGAGAAGTTCCCGTCCCATCTGGGCTGTCCACCATCACCCTTCTGCTGGGCCCCAGCCCTCTGTGGCCACTCGTCCATCACTGTCATGTCTTGTAGAGTGTCCATGACACATGGACCCCGTCTTACCCATCCTGGAACCCTTCTCGACCAGGAGAGCCTGCGCTTACATCATTAAGAAAATTGTGGCTGCAGAATTGAAAGAGCCAATGAGCGAACCATCAATCCTGTTGTAAAAGGATTCTCCATCTTCTGTTGGAGAGATGGGCCAGCACCAGAAGGAAGCTCTGCCTGCCGCCCCCACGTATCCACAGCCCCAAGGGATGTGCCCAGCCATCCCTGCACTAAAAGGTAGCCCCTCCCCTCCAAAAACACTCCAGTTGGCGGTGAGGTTGGAATGCCCAACTCCGACGCACCGGTGGATATTTTCCGGGCTGAGCATGTTCAGTCAATCCCTGGAGGACGTTAGGGATGGAGAAGCCAGAGGTCGGCAGGCTTCCATCTGCTGGGCAAAGCCATGTGGTCAACTGTTGGGGGGGGGGTGCCATGGCTCCATTGATGCAGCAGGTGGAGCTCCTAGGACCCACATGGACGCAGTAGACACGCACTCATGGCTCGACTCTGAGCCCGGCCACCTGGACCCACATTCTTGCTCACGGCAAAGTCAGACACGTGTGCGTGCATGTGGGAGCAAGTTCTATTCTCCCAAGCACACGTCTTCATGGGGGCCCGGTGGTCTTCAGGGGCACAGTCCATCCTCATTACATGCGGATTCCTCATGAGCAAATTCGCCTACTCACTAAAATGTGTGGATAACCCGCAGATCAATACTCACGGTGCCTTCCCTGCCAGTCACAGACATGAGAAAAGTTTGAGTGGCCCGAATGCGTGATCCCAGCCGAGGCTGCCTTCTGGTTCCAGCTCAGACCTCAAGCAAGCATCCCTCTGTGGTCTATTTAGTGCCACCTTGTTTGAATTTTCATGCTTTCATTTTCGTAGTTTTCTTTAGTAAACCCTTCCTCTGCTGTCCTCCAATAGGACACTTGGGATTGCATGTAGATCCCACCTGGATAATGCAGAAGGAGCTCACCATCTCCAAATCCATCAATGAAGCACATCTAGAAAGTCCCTTTTGCTATAAGAGGTAATAATCACAGGTTCTGAGCATTAGGATGTGGACATCTTTGGGGATATTATTCTGTCCACCACACAGGGATTAGGATGTGGATGTCTTTGGGGACATTATTCTGTCTACCACACGGGGATTAGGACGTGGACATCTTTGGGGACATTATTCTGTCTACCACACGGGGATTAGGACGTGGACATCTTTGGGGACATTATTCTGTCTACCACACGGGGATTAGGACGTGGACATCTTTGGGGACATTATTCTGTCTACCACACGGGGATTAGGACGTGGACATCTTTGGGAACATTATTCTGTCTACCACACGGGGATTAGGACGCAGACGTCTTTGGGGACATTATTCTGTCTACCACACGGGGATACCTCTATAAATGACACCGTTCTCCATAACCAAGAAGCCCTTGCCTCTCCCACCTTGCTCCCCCAACCCTGGCATCCATGAGACTCTGGTGACACCTGGGACCCCCATGTGGCTTGCTCCCTCCCTCCTAGGAACACCTCCTTCTCCTTATTCTGTGTCCCAGGAGGGTCCCACCAGGGGACGCTCTAGGAAAATGCCAAACAGTCCAGAGGCATGGCCTGGGCATAGGATTCCCATTGCTGAATTTTTGAGCTCTCCAGCCTCAAAGCAGGGGCAAGGGGGACCGTCAGCCTCTGAAGGGCCAGTGTGAACGTGGTACAGCTGATGCCTGGCTGACCTCAAGAAACCCTGAGCCGGAGTGGACTGGGAACTGAGCACAAAATGTTGAGAACCACCCCCTGTGTCTCGAGGGACCCCAGGTCCGCCTCTTCTGAACCACGCCCCAGGGAGAGTCCGGAGTGGGTGGCAGCCACAGGGGATCCTTCCACAGGGGATCCTTCCACACCTGTTCCTACACCCATCAGCCTGCTCTCTCCTCCCGCCTTTAAATCCTCCTCCACCCGGGTCCAGCGTCCTCACCACCCCTCTGGCTTTCCTGGGCAGCCACGCGGACAGCTGCCTACACGTCTCGGAGCAGCTGTGAACAGGCTGTGATGACGCCCGTCATCACAGCCCCAGGGTCTCCCGGAAGCCGTCCCTCCCTGAGAGGAGCAAACCCACAGAGCAGTGACCAGGGGACGGCCCCGGCTGCGTTCCAGGGCTCGACTGTCGTGTGAACACTGGTTTACACGGCATGGGGCTGCCCTCCTCCCATGACGGAAACCGTGTCCACAGACTCACGTGTTCCCTGACCTTGGCGCCAAGGCACCATCTCGGGGAATGGGTCCCGTGTAGACACTAACGCACTTCAGATAACACCCAGAACTCGGTGGAAGTGAATGATCCTCACCGACTGTGTGGGGGTGTGTGTGTGGGGGGGTGTTGTGTGTCTACATGTGAATAATGCGTGCATGTAGTGTGTGTGTGCAGTATGTGTTGTGTGTGGTGTGTATGTAGTGTGTGGGGTGTTGTTGTGCCTTGTGTGTCTGTGCCTCTATATGTGTATATGATGTGTGTAGTATGTATATGTGTGTGTTGTGCATGGTATGTCTGTGTGTGTGGTGTGTGTCTGTGTTTAGTGTCGTGTGTATAATGTGTGTGTAGTGTGTGGGTAGTGTGTCTCTGCGTAAGTAGTGTCTGTATGTGTCTATGTTGTGTGTCTGTGTGTCTCTGTGTTTGTTGGGATTTTGCATGTATCTGTGTGTGTCTACATGTGTTGTGTTTGTGTGTGTCTATGCATGTGTTGTGCGTCTGTGTGTCTCTCTGCGTTTTGTGCATCTATGTGTATCTGTGTGTGTTGTGTATCTATATCCCTGTGTGTCTATGTATATGTCGTGTATCTGTGTGTGTCTAGGTGTGGCAGTGTCTCTGTGTATGTTGTGTGTCTGTGTGTCTCTGTGTGTATGTATTGGGTGTCTGTGTGTGTCTAAGTGTGTGTTGTCTGTATGTGTGCATGTGTGTCTATTGTGTGTTGTGTATCTGTGTGTGTTGTGTGTTTGTGTGTGTCTGTGTGTGTCTATGTGTTTGTTGTGTGTCTACGTGTCCTGTGTGTGTGTTGTGTGTATGTGTGTGTGTATGTGTCTCTCTGTGTGTGTCTGTGTGTGTTGTGTACGTGTGTGTGTTGGGTGTCTGTGTGTCTCTGTGTGTGTCTGTGTGGGTGTGTGTTGGGTGTCTGTGTGTCTCTATATGTGTGTGTTGTCTCTGTGTGTGTTGGGTGTCTGTGTGTGTGTGTCACATATCTGTGTGTGTGTATGGTGTGCATCTACGTGTGTGTGCCCACACATCTACCCCCAGAGAAGCCCCCGTACCCCCGGTCTCCCTCCATGGGCATCATGACTGTCTCAGGCACAGGGCAGTCGTCACTATCGGGACCAACACAGCCCCTTCACACCTGACCCTGTAGCACGGACGCCTGCGAGGGGGCCCAGAGCAGAAACCCCAGCTTCCCCATCACACACACACACACACACACACACACACGCACACACACGGCCCCCACCTTCCTCCCCGTCTGACCCCTCTCCCCTCAGTCCCCAGGAGCACCCTATCTCTTGTCACCAACTCCCTCTCCTCCCCAGCTTCACCCTTCACACACGAAATCGGCCATAAATAGGATCCCTGACCCAGCACGTCCGCCCACACCCGGAGAGCCCACCCGGTGGCCCCACGGCAGGCGGCCTCATGCCCTGACCACGTGGGGCCAGCCCTGCATTTAGGGGCCTTTGTAACATTGCTCTGCTTTGTGCCGGGTTATCATACGGGACCCACGGACCCTCTTTAGGTCTCAGCACGGGGAGGGGAGCCCTCGGCTTTATGAAGTCTTAATGGACTGCACAGAAAGGCTCCCAGAGCACGGAGCCCACCGTTCAGAACTAATCCTCCTCCAGACCCAGCAGAGGATCCCGTTCCCCCACAAAGGCCCGGGGCTCTTCGGGGACGTGAGCAGGAGCCGGGGCTGTGCACCACCGGAGAAGCATCCCTGGGCTCCATCGGGCCTGGCCACCGTGCTCCCTCCCTGGATGTGGGATTTGCAGCTGATTTCAATTTGATTTTGCTGGTCGGCTCAGATGGCTGCAGAAAGCAGCAGAGACACGGGGCACAAAGCCAGGCTTGCAGAAAGGACGGAGGCCTCTCCCCGCTTCTCCGAGGCCCCCGCACTGCCCAGCCGGGCACTGGCTCCGTGGGGCTTCGGGGACCAGATTTGCACCGGGGGATCGCCATTCTTGCTCGGATTAAGGGGATTAAACGCCATTAAATGACCGTGCTCCGCTCCCGCTCTCCTCTGAGCCTCCTTCCTCGGGCAGGCTCTGCCGGGACCGGCACCAACAAAGGGACCCCTTAGCATGACAAAGAGCCCCGCATGTTCCCCACCAGGAACGGCCGGGTATTGTAGGAAACTCCAATGCCGGCCTCTCGTTTCTCTTCTGCGTGTTTTTTTTTTTTTAATGTTCCCATTCGGAGCTCAAGGTGTCATATTAATTATTTAAATCTGGGGGAGATTTCCGCGGCACCCTCCGAGACCCCGTTCCCTGCCAGAAGGCCTCGAATCTCGCCTCTGCGTTTCCTAATTAGGGCCCAGTCGGGACTTTGATCTCCAAGCCTGGACAGCCGAAGAGAAAAATGGGAACAAACTTCCCGTGCGGTGTATCCTTCCAGCCCGCGATGTTTGTCCACCCTCTCCGACTCAGAGACTTCTCGTTCCGTGAAACACGAGATGACCCAAGTAGGGCAGGAATTTAAACAGCTTCAATGGCCCAGCCACGGTGACACTTAAATGCCAGGCACGGCGGCCACCGGGTCCCCTTTAAGCCAGGTGGCCGGACACTTTATTTATTTATTTTCAGGGGAGGGGGCGAGGACGGGGGCGCGTCCACGACTGGTGACCCACAGCACATATCACAGATTCCACCGGCAGGATTGATCTCGGCTCATTAGGTGGCTTCTATCCCGCACAGTAGGCGCTGATGAAACAGAAGGCCCGGTTCCTCTGCAAGGCGTTCCCGCGTGTGACGGCTCGGCCACGCCAGAGCCCGGATCCCGACAGCCACCAGGGTCACCTCCTCCAAGGGCCGGCCTTGTTAACGTCTCTGCTCATTTGCATTTTTCCTTGCTGAAAAGGCGCAGAGGGATGGGAAACTCTAAAAGCCAACCGAGCCTCACGGAAGATGAAATCCATCCAGCTTGCGTGACACCCGAGGTCCGGGGACGCACCTTCCTCCCGTCCGTCTCTGGGATTCGGAAATCAAAGGCACTCCAGATCCAGCCTTGCATGCCCGGCCCCGTGGCTCAGGAGCACCCGGCACCGTCCGAGGACGCGTTTGGAGCACCGGCTGCACGGTGCACGCACACACCCTTCATTAGCGCCCAGGCGCCTCGCCTGACAGCGTCCCGCCCGCCCCGCACAGAAGCCCCCCTTTTGAACGGCTCCCTCGCGTGTCATCCCGGGGTCAGACGCGGCTCACAGACTCGCAGAGAAAGGGAGGACTGGCACAGAAGAGGAGATGGAAATTTCCTGAAATTACTGTCGGTGCTAAAGCCAGCCACAGAAAATGCCGATAATAAGAGCGATCCTGAGGGTCTGGGTTTGGGGGGTCTACATAAGACCAAAACGATGAGAGAATTTGGGTTTTGTTTATTTTTAAGCGTGCATATTTTAGAGTGGATGTACAGCCTGTAAAATAATTGGGATTTACAGCTGTTCAGATAATGAGATTGTCGGGCACTTACAGTCTGCTCCCCTGCCTGCAGATCCCACAGGGCCTGACGGGGACTCATTTGTCCCTGTGTCCCCAGCGTCCGGTGCAAGGCCTGGGGTGCAGGGACCCTCAACACCTGCTTTGGGATACCTTCTGAGTCTCCCCTTCAGATGCTGAGGCCACAGGTGTGGCCAGATGACACCTGTGATCCTCGCGGTTACCGCTAATTGACCAAAGATGCTCTCAGGTTCCAGGGCGAGACCCTGGAGGAAACAGCTGACATTCCCCCAGAAACAGCCCTCACAGGCAGATTTTACAGTTACGGACGTGTGCTCTGGGCTGTAAACTCGCTTTAGGAAATAACGCAATTTCTCTAAAACAGCCCTCAGCTGGGAGAGATTGTAACAAACACAAGCCGAAGAAACGTTGCAAATTGTTGCAATTTGTAACGAAGGGCAGACCGTGGAGGTGCATCCAGCGCCCCACGGGTGTCCCTCGGCTCTTCACTTTACGCCCCTTCCCCGTGTTCCAGGACTGCACCCCTCCCTCTGTGCACGCAGGCGTGCACCACCGGGCTGCCCTCCCTTCCCCGCGCCTCTCTCCCCACCTCCACGTCCATTTTCAGGAGCCGCACCCCACGTCATAACGTGCCAGCGTATGCCCAGCTGGTGGCCCCGTGCCTCCTCCAGCAAGGGATAGAAGACAATGCCTTTGAACGACCTCGAGGATCCCGTACCCACCAGCGTCTGGTCCTTCCTCGCGACCGAAGGTCTGAACTCGGTTACAGTGCCCGACGCAGTGGTGTGTGTGCCGGACCTGTGCAAAGCGGCTCTCGAGAGCTGCACGTGCCCATCTCTCGCCATCTCCACGTTCAGCGACCTCTCACCGGTAGCCGGAATTCGTTTACAAACCACCTGTAGATCTGGCTCAAATGCAACCTCTGGGTCAGTAGGTCCAGTCAGTGGGGTTGGGAGGTGCTGAGGGTCTGCATTCCCAGGCGGCTCCCAGGTGGTGGCCCAGGATCCCCACTTTGCTGTGCAAGGGTTTAGATCAGGGATCCCCGTGGGCCGAATCCGGCCCTTCATCTGTTTTTGTAAATAAAGTTTTATTGGTACTGGGCCACATCTATTCATTCACATATGGCCTGTGGCTGCTTTGGGGCTATCGGCAGAGTTGAGTGCTTGCCACAGAGGCCCTATGACCTGAAAAACTGAAAATATGTACAGTGTGGACCTTCACAGAAGCAGCGTGCTGCCCTTTGACCTCCTCGGCTGGATCCTCCCCTTCCTGAAGCCCAGCATTTGAGAGGAGAAAGGCCCCAGATCACACAGTCAGATCTCTGCACCTGGCTGATGAGGAAATCAGGTCAGGAAGACGTGGCCCTAAGACCCCGGATTTTGTTAGAGGAACAAAAGGCCGGCTGTGTTCCTTTCAGGAAAAGACTTGAAAATGTGGATTCCTTCTTCAAAACATAGGAAGAAAGCTCTTTCCCTTCTCCCTCGGGGTCTCTCAACCCGCTGTGGGGCTTCTTCTGTGCACGGAATGGGATTCTAGGAGCACGTGCAGACTCTCGAGGACACTCAAGGTCCTGCTGGGTCACTCGATACATGGGGACTGGTCACCTCCTCTGACCCCCTCTCACACCCCCACTGGGTGGCGGTGGCAGAGGCTGCTGGGTGGGAGAGGACGGGGGGAGCAGGCAGCCGACAAGCCACATGTGTGAGGCAGCCGGACATGGCAGGAGGTGAGGGACGTGGGACCACGTGTGAGCTGAGACACCAGCCACCAGCTCATGCCGTGAGATTTCACTTACCCTGATGGACTGAGTGTCCCCCCAAATCCATGTGTGGAAGCCCTGACCCCCAGTGGGATGGGATGAGGAGGTGGGGTCTCTAGGAGGTGATTGGGGTTGGATGCAGTCATGAGGGTGGGGCCTGTGATGGAATTAGTGTCCTTATAAGAAGAAGACGAGACCAGAGGTCTGTCTGCACCAGGCGAGGACCCAGCGAGGAGGTGACGTCTGCAACCTGAGAACAGAGCCCTCCCCAGAACCGGACCCTGCTGGTGCCCTGACCCCGGACGTCCAGCCTCCAGGACTGCGAGCCCTCAGTGTGTCATTTAAGCTGCCCCGTCTGTGGCATTGTGTTACGGCACCCCCTGCAGACTGACACGTCCCAAAACCCACAGTGAAATCCAAAATTACGTTCCCCTGGGGAGCATCAGAATTTACAGAGCTCCTGTGACCTCCTGAGCCAGAGAGCAGCCTCAACAAACCCACGCCCGGGAAGCGTTGACATCCGACATCCTCAAAGCAGGTGGCAAAGTCAGCGTGTGACGCGGGACGCAGCCACCCGTGGAGACACCCGCCCTCCGGGGCCGCTGCTCTCGATGGACTTCCCCGAGCCAACGGCTCCTCCCAGGTGGACCCCGCTCTTCCCCCAGCAGAACCCAGCAGCCTGCAGACCAACCATGGCACCGTCGCCCGCCGCCCGGCCATATGCACGCACTGCTTTTTGAAAGATGGATTCACGGCGGCGGGAGCTCTCGCCAGCAGGGATGGCAGCAGCCGGGTGGCCACCCGCCATCGGAGAGCAGCCAGCACTGGGGACAAACAGAGCTGAATCTGGATGCTGAAGGCCTCGAGGACGGGCCACACCTTTCTGTGGCAGACGGCACCCGGCGAGTCCCCAGGACGATGCACAGCCACCTCTGGGGTTGGGGAGACGCTGCTGGGTGAGCCCAACCCCGTGGGCGATGGACCCTGTGGCTGCAAACACGCACCTTTCAAGAAGAAGCAGAGCCTCTTTCGCAATGAGGATGGTGCAGCCTGGCTGGGAGCCCCTTCTCGGTGGCTTTCTGTCCGTCCGTAAGCGGATCATAAGCAGGCGCGTCCTCAGAGACCCGCGTCACGGGGGTGGAAGGCAGCGTTTCGCTGGCGAGGGTCCCCGTTCTGCTACAGAACCACACAAAGAAGGCGGCCGTGAGCCCAGACGGGACCCGCCTTCTGCAACGGCCACGTTCCCTGCGATTTGGTTCCTGAAAACAACAGGAACGAGGAACATCCCCACGCAGCGTGAATGATGCACAAGCCCGGAACGGTGATGGGAGCTAAGAAAACGGAAACAGAGGGACGAGGGGACATGTTCCTCAGTCCTGTGGGAGCTGCACCGTGGGCAACCTGTTTTTCACTTCCAGTGAAGATGAGAACGGACGTGGATTCGGTCTCATATTCTCTTAGTTGTGGCGGATGTGCTTCTGGTGACGACCCTCCCGATTCCTTTTCAGACTTGAAAAGCCGTGGGTTTAGAGAAAGGTGTCTCTCGACATCAGGAGACAGAGATTTGAAAATCTGCAGGAGTTTCCTAGAGCTGCTATAACACATTTAAACGAGACAGCTTAAATCAGTGCAAATTCGTTCTCTGATGGTTCTGGAGGTCTGAAGTCGGAGGTGGGCTCAGAGGCCACGTCCTGCTGGACAATCCGGGGGACCACCCGTCCCTGGCTCCCCGAGGCCCCTGAATTCCTAGGGGTGTATTCGTGGCCCCTTCCTCCACCTGCAAAGCCAGGCGTCTGCATCTTTATCCCGCAGCTCACACTTGGTGAGCCACGCACCCTCCAGTGTTGCCCCCACTCCTGTCCGGTGGCCTGGCAGGGTCCCCAAGGCAGCTCCCCCAGGTGCACCTGCCGGCCGGCGGTGCCCACAGCTCCAAGCACCGCCCACCACTCTGAGGGTCCCCTGCGCGCGCCTGCATGAAGGACCCGTCTGCAAACTTCCCTCCGAACACCTGTTCTGAGCACATCCTCGCTCCCCTTCCAGGACCCTGGTTAATTCACGGAGGGTCCAATACGTCCTCGGGGACTCGCCACTGTGTGCAACAAGACACACCGCCTGCTCGTAAATTAAATCATGTGACTGCTTTGTTTTTAAGACTTGCCTGTGTTTACTTGTGTGTGTGCGCGTGTGCAGGGGGATTGTGTGCAAGAACCAGTGTGTCAGCACACCCCCGATGCCGGCTGTGCCAACTCCACGGGTGGCCTCGAGTTTTTGCCGGACCCTCAGATGGTTAGTCAGCACAGGGGGAGTGGACCCTGGTCACCGTCTGTCCACTCTTCACTGGACCCTCAGATGGTCAGCACAAAACGAGGTGATGCCTCTTTAGTTATAAAAACAGTTTACAATTTGTAAAGGATAAATTTTAACTTACATATATACACTCATTTGTATACACACACACACACCTAAGTATATCTCACATTTTCTCTATCCATTCATCTGTAAATAGACACTTAGTTTATTTCCACATCTTGGCTAATGTGGGGCGTCATTCCAACTCTGGAGATGCCGTCCCTGAACGAGCCTCCCTCCAAAAAATATCCAGAATGTTTGCTTCCCAAAAGTAATTGCTTTCCCTGAGTCCTAGCCCAGACCCCAAAAAGGGTGAATTCACTCAATCTGCTCATCACGTCCCCGACAGAGAAACGAAACCCTGCTCTAGTCTGATGCAAAAGAGAGACGCCAGACCCCTCGCTGCTCGTGAAGGTCGGTGGACCTCAGCACAGCCGGGTGGCCGATGCTCGGAGGACGCGGAACAGTGAGCAGGACCAGGAACCCGCCCAGACGACAAGAAGGAAGGACTCGGCTTTCTATGTCCATCTGCTCAACACGTGACTTAGGTCCACAGACTGCCGGGGCCCCAATTAAACCACCGCGGCATTTTACCGAACCAGCTGGGCAGAAAGAAGCAACCACTCTTTGGGTGGAGAAGTCGAGAGCTCTTGGTGCAAAACCCGTGCGGGTCAGGCCAGCAGCGTGAGGACAGAGGTGGACAGAGGCCAGGCTTCTGGGGCCGTGTGGACATTCTGGACGCAGGGGTGTCGCCCATGCAGGGCCACTATTACAAACAATGATTGCCGTCGACAAAACACACATCCAACATTCCACGGAGCACCATCTTTTCTTCATCGCTCCACCCAGAAGCCAGTCCTCAGACATAAATTATTTAAAAAAACAAATTCTGTGTCACGGGATGACTTCCTTCTGGAACTAGGTCGGTCTGAAACCCTTTGGGAAAAGAACGGGTGAGATGTTAACATTTTCGAGCCCGAGTTTCCCGCGTTTCGAGAACCCCAAATACGGCCACGTCTGCCCCTCTGTGACTGCTGGATTCTGCCGCCCTAGAGACAGAAATATCGTATCTCCCTGTTTGGGGATATTTGAGACCGTGGTCCTGGGAGGGACTCTGCCTTTAACCAGGGGAGGTTGGAGATTGGTTTCAGATGGCACGGGGAACAGAATAATGACTCCATAGAAAGTCGCCGGGGACCGGGCACCTCTGCAGACAGAGATAATAAACATCTTAGGTGGAATTGTCGACATACCTGGTTAGCTGTTACTCAAATAGCCTACATACCACCCAAGTTCAGATGTGAGCTGTGGTTTCCATGCGGGGTCCTGGGAACAGGGTCCCATCTTCCTCCTCCCGACCAGGCATTCCCCTCCGTGTGCATTACAGAGCAGGAACCTATAAGCACCACATCCCACCCCGTATGTACCACTGGGACGTGCTTTGCACACAGCCCTCCACGATCTCAAGTACTATTTATTATCTCAGCAAGAATAATAAGCCGCCCGTCTCGAAGGGAGACACTGGGAATAAACCAGTGTCCGTCACGTTGCTGTTATGCATGGCAGCAAGTTCTGGAGGCATCCTTTGCATTCACTTTTGAGGAATAACAGGGCCGTTTCGCACGGCCCGTTGTTTCCCATTATCACCCGCGGTGCATCGGGCACATCTTTCAAATGTTGCAACCCAACGAACGTGCAGAGGAGGGAAGGGACCGGGGCCTTTATTTCTCCTGCTGGCCTCCGAAATAAAGCAGAGCCACCTGACCGATGGACATAGATAAGCTGGAAAGGCATAGGGCCAGCCTGGCTCTCCTTGGGAAAATTGCTCAGTGCACGTGCCAGGCTCCTGCTCGGGGCCATCCCGGGGAGGAGGTCTTTTCAGCCCCTCTTTCCTGCAAAGACCGCTCTGTCCACCCGGGCTGCTGTGTCTTCAGACATTAGCAACTGAATGGGAACTCTTCTAACTGTATATCATTTTAATCTGTCATGTTCAAGGAAGCCAGATGGCTTATTATTTCCAGCTCTGCCTCAAAAAACCCCAAACTTTCTGTCAGAGGATTTGTAAGATGATGGAAAACAACCGAGCCTGGGGGGAGGGGGTGGCCTCGCGTCCCCCAGCTCGGCTGCATTTTAATCTCCCGTCTTCCTGGGGCAGTAATTTTCCCCTAATTACCGTCCCTGGTAAATGAATAGCTGGATTAGTCGGGATAACAGAGACGGCGTGGAAAGTTCTCAGGCGCGAGATTTGTTTTTAAAATATGGAAGAGAGAAGTCAAGTTGTCACCGCCTTGTGTGGTGCTCAGGGCGGCTCTTCCCCGCTCAGAGACGCCCCGCCTCTGAAATCTTTAAGATGCCGTCGATTCCAGGGCTTGTTCATTAGACCTCGCGGCCGTAAAATTCTTCCCAATGAAGAAAATAACTTGAGTGATCGTTCAAATAATTACTGTAGGATTTTCAAGGGGCCCAGGCGCTGCGGGATTTACTGAAAAGGTGGCATTTTCACGTGTGCGATGCGATCACGGGCACAGCGTTTTTCAACTACCCCAGATGACCGAGAAAATACCAGACCCGGAACAGAGCTTCCCCGTTCCTCTCCTTTTAATTCCACGAAACCCACAGTGTCTGCTACCCTCTTTTTGAAAATTGCATGCATCTAGCGTTGAAACCTAATTAAAACGAATATACGGACTCTGAGAAACTTTGTTAAAGGACAGAGGGTCAGATCTCCCAGGACGCATCTGAGATGGACTTGAAATTCTGCCTGCAAATAATAGGACCAGGAAATTTCTAGCCCAGGAGGCTTTCTAAATACGCCCCATTAGAAAAGATGTCCCTGTATGATGCAATATTTACACGATGCTTGTGTCCCGATGTGTGTAAACTGTCCCAAGCTTGCAACCTGGGGAGAAAGAAGGAATAGGATTGAGAGATCTTGACATAACTTGGAGCTTTTATTAAAAATGTGTTACCCTCTACGGGTTAGGAGAGTGGAAAGCCAGTATAAGAAGTTTCCAGAATGATGAGGGCAGAGGGCCCAGCAGTGAAGACTGATTGTCCTCCAGCTCAGAAGTTTCCAGAATGATGAGGGCAGAGGGCCCAGCCATCAAGTCATGATTGTCCCCTATAAATCAACTCTGGACCCCTTCTCGGTGTGACTCCAAGCTCTGACCCAGTGGATGGTCGAAAACTTCCGGATCTTTGGGCCCCCTCCCCTGCCCGCCCCCCAAAATTATTCCAATTTTCCTGCAAACAAATGTTCTTTTCTTGGTAATTATCTGTGCATGACAGTGTATTTATAAAACAGCGTTTTTTCTTCTGTAAAAAGGAATTTCTGTAGCGCAGCCCCTGGGAGCCCCCTTTCTCCATCCCGGGGCCCCGGCCCTGTGCCCGGGACGCCACAGCCCCCTCACAGCCCTGCATGCAGGTGCGAGCGCCAGGGAGCAGGTCCCACCCCCCGTCCCCTGCGCCCTGCTGTGCTGTGCGCAGGGACACAGGGGGACAGGTGGGGGCCCCTTGTGGCCCCTCGGGATGGACACGGTGCTCAACCCAGACCTTCCCGTGGGTGGGGTGGGCCTCACCTGGGGCACCCAGGAGACCCCAGGACGCTGGCCCTGAGCTGATTCGGAGGGGCCGGATGGACCAGGGGTGGAGGCGAGGGGTTTCTCCTATGATTTCCTCTGGCTCCCCACGCCCACGGGCATGTCCCCTGACCTCCGGGCTCCCTCTCTGGGCTCCCCTCTCCGGACGCCCCTCCCAGTCCCCAGCATGTCACCTCTGCCTCTCTCCCGTTCCCTTCCCTACGTTCCCCTCCCCTGGCGGCCCCTTCTCTTTCTGCTACCAATGCCAATGAAGCAAGATGACCCCCAAGTCACCTCCTCCAGCCCAGACCTCTCCTGGGTGAGACCCAAAGGGTGTGCCGTGGACGCATGTCTCCAAGGCCAGATACCACACCTTCCTCTGCCCGTTCCTCCCCCCTCCAGCTGTGGGTCAGCCAGCCCCCAACTTCACCCCACCCCCTGCTTCTCACAGGGTCGCTGGGTCTCAGTGCAGGAGTACCTCTCAGTCCCTCCCCTCTGCCCCACACGTGCAGGGGCCTGTGTGAGTGATGGTGTGGGCTGGTGTGCATACGTGCATGTGTGTGTGCATGTGTGGGCGTGCACGTGGAGAAGTGTGTGCATGTGCGTTACATGTGGCTATGAGAAAGACTGCACGTGTGTGCGTGCATGATTGTGTGTGTGACAGTATGAGTGTATCTGTGTGCACATATGTGTGTGCATGTCTTTTATACATGGCTGTGAGCAAGTGTGTACCCGTGTGCATGCATGTTTGTGCATGTGTGATGGTGTGAGTGTATGTGGGTACATGCACATGGATGTGTGCGTGCCCATTATATATGGTTTGAGCACGTGTGCACCCGTGTGCATGTGTGTTTTCACGAATGCACGTGTGTGGCCATCTCACTGTGCATGTGTGTGCAGGAATGCATGCACTCAAGTGAGTCCTCGCCAAACCACTGCCATCTCCACTGCATCTCCCCTCATGCCGTGTGCTCCCACGTGGCTTCCCTGAGCCAACCACCCCCCAGGACCTAGATGACAAAAGATGAAGGCCTCAGCGTGGCCAGCCAGGGGTCCCCCATCCAGCCCCTGCTCCCACGCAGGGTCCCCCCTGCAGCCCCTTCCTCAGGTGTGCTGGCCCCCCTGCACGTCCAGGGTGAGCCTGGCTGCTCTATAGACTAGTTCAGGCCCTCCCTCCTGGTATCAAAACAGGGAATCGCCGATGCCAGGCGTCCACTCGAGTGCTGGACCCACTGGCTAACGATGAACCACCATCTGGCCTGCCTCCAAAGGACACGCTCTTCCCACGGGGCCATGAAGGCTCCCTTCAGCCTCACCCGGGATTCAGCGTCCAGCTCTTTTTTAGTTGTGGTGGAAATAATGATTCCCATCCCAACTAATGTGCTTCCGGGTCCCTACAAGCAAATAGGGAGACTCACTTTTTACTTTTACCTTCTTTGTTTTGCAGTAAAGACCTTGAAATCTTACTGTGACTTCCCCTTTTCACCCCAGAGATAACCTTAAGGCAGAAGTGAACTTGGCAAATCGTCTCTCTCACAGAGGAGGCTGCCTGTGCCCTGTAGGGGCCTCCATCTGGGGGCCGGGCTTGTCTACATGTGTGTGCATCTTTGAGCATGTGTGTGAGTGTGCATGTGTGCATTCTCACATGCACATGTGTATCTGTGTGAGTGTGTGAATATACACACGTGGGTGCACGTTTCTGCCCTGTGTGCATGCATATTTGTGTGTGCCTGCATGTGCCTACAGGTACATGTGAGTGTGTGCCTGTCAGCATGATTGTGTGTACGCATGTGCAGCGTGCATATCTGTGTTAGTGACGGTGTGGATATGAGCACGTGAGTGTATGCCTGTGTGTGCACGTTTGTGCATGCAAGTGTATTCATGTGGCTGTTCACGTCTGTATAAATATGTGGTTTTGTGTGCACAGTTGTGTGAATGTGTGTGCACATTTACATGTGGTTGTGTGTAGGTGTGTGCATGCATGTTTGCACTGTGTGAATGTGTTTTGTGTCTGTGTGTATGTGTGCATGGATGTTTGCATGCCCATGCAGGGAGAAGTATGTGTGTGTGAACGTCGGTATGTGTGTGGCTGTGCGAGTTTGTGTGTGTGCCTGCTTGTGCCCGTGTGTGCCTGTGACTATGGATTTGTGCATGCATCTGCCTGTGTGTAAATATGACCAGGGGTGTGTGCATGTGTGTGCATACGTGCACATGTTTAGGCATGGCACCATACTATTCCTTTTTCCCTTCCCTTCGATTACATTTTTCTTCTCTGTTTCCCACCCCCAACATTAAGACTATTCTCCCACACCCCTGCTGAAAACCCACCTCTCCAGCCTCCCTCTGCCCCATGCATCCAGGCATAAGTGACAGTGTCTCAATTACCATTAATTATGTGAAATGCCAAATTGCCATCGTCTTCTTTCTGAAGCCCTCCAAGGCATCTCGAAAAATCCCTTATTATTTGTTCCTTTGGCGACAAAGATTCTCACCCAGATGGCGCCCCTCTGAAGGAAGCCCCCATGTCCTGTTTCTGCCAGACGGGACTGACCCCCGACCTGTGCCCAAGCCACAGGCAGCCACCCATCGTGAGGGACCTGGGGCAGCCGGCCCCACACACCCCCCTTCTCTGCCTCGTTAGACGTTATCTGCAAGCTCACTGTCAGAAAAACTCCTTTCCAAAGACGGAGTGTCTATCTGTCAAATGCACGCACCACGCACGGAACGGATCGGGGAGGTGGTGTTCGCAGACCATCTCTCCCGGGGTTTCAGGTCTAGTTGGCTGGGAAAAGGACGTGCATTTCCCTCCTCCCGCCTCCGTCCTCCTGGCCCGGCTGCTAAAGCCCTGGGACTCTGTCTGCCTCTTTTTACATCTCCTAAATCATATTTTCCATTAAAGAAATTCCTGACGAATGGCTGACGAGCGTCCAGGGCACCTGCTCCCGGGGGCTCAGTTAGCACCTGCACGCAGACGGGGGCCGTCAATACCCATACCCACTGCTCCCCTCACACGCAGACCGGCTCAAGCCAGACATCCGCCTGCCACTCTGATGCGTCAAATCGGAGTGCTCACTTACACCTGGAGCAGCCCGTCTCGGCGTCTCCAATGCATACAGGTGGGACCAGCTCCTACTTCTAAGAAAGCTGTAGCCGATGTCAAACTAATATTTCTTGAATGCCCAGGCACTAAACGTTTAACAGGAGTTATTTCTCTAAATCCAGAGCCCCAAACTTAAATGCTTGCAGGATAGGCAGGTAGGATAAGTATGTGAGGCAGGCTTGAGCAGAGGGGGCGTTAGGGAGCGGTGGGGACTGTGGTTAAATGGAGCTCATGCATTCTCTCTAAAGCTGCAGCCAACATCCAGTCCAGCAGGAGCCCAGACACAGGATTGCCACCTCTTCCAAATTTCTTAGGGAAGCCAGGCATTGGATTTTCATGACAAATTGCCCCATTTTTAAAATATTAGCAGCTAATTCAAGATTTCAAATGCATCGTCCACGCCAAACAAAAAGTGGTGATCAGCCAGTTTGCCACATGTTCTCTGGATCCTTGCACCCATCCTAGGAGTCAGGAATTAGCAGATAAAAATCTGATCTTAGAAAAGTTTTATAAATCATCAGGGCTGGACCAGGGAGGGTGGGCCCTGGAATTTAAACCCAGAGGCTGGATTGGAGCCGGGATCCTCTCCACAGACCATCAGACCCTCAAGAAATGCTGTGCATCTGAGGATTTAGTTACTTGCCAAGCTTTCGTGCTAAGGAAGCGAGCTGAGACGAAGACTTAAGTGACGTGGAAAACGTCCTCCCCAAAAGCACGGCATCCATCTCTGCATCCAGCCGGCGTTAACTTTCACCCGGTCGCAGAATCCACGTGGTTTTCACGGCAAGTCACAGAAAGCCGAGTCCCAGTGGCTGCAGGGGGGCCTCTCACGACGGGGTGGGCTCCACGTCCTTGTCTGGGACTGCTTCCTCAGCCCGTGTCCTCCAGTGCCGGCTTCAGCCTCAGACAGCAGCACGTGGGGCCACCGTTTCCGTGTCTGCTCCCAGGGCCACGCTCTCTCATCATGGGAAGGTCGATGATGCTGGTGGCCACCAGAATGCAGGGCTCAACTGCTCCCCGGGAGGAGAACATGGGCTGCTCCAAGGGGAAGGGGCTCACACTTCTCTGTAATGAGGGAATCTGGGCTCTCCGGACCTCGTGCAGCCCCCAGCTTGGTGGGCGAGGTGGAGAAGTAGCCCACCATTCCTACAAGGGGGAGTTCCTCATGGCCACCATAACAGATTAGCACAAAATGGGTTGAGAACCACAGGAATTCAAGCTCCCCCGGTCCTGGAGACCAGACATCTGGGATCCGGGTTTCTCATGGCCGCTCTCCCTCCGGAGGCTCCAGGGGAGGGTCTTCCGGACCCCAGAGCTGCCTCCTGCAGTAGCATCATGGGAGTTTGATGATGGACCACCAACATGGCCATCTCCCCGTTCCCACACGCTCTGCAAAGTGACCTGGCGACTCTCCCACCGAATCGTCAAGTCTGCCTTCCGACCCCTTCGACCCGGGTGGGGCCACGTGACTCGTCCGGCCCACAATGCAGCAGAAGGGGCCGTGGGGCAGCTCTGAGCTGGGGCCCAAGAGGCCCTGTGCTCTTCTTCTCCATGTCTTGAAACCCCTCCCACCACCATGCAGACGAGTCCAGGTGGGTCTGCTCAGGACGAAAGACCACAGGGAGCAGAGACGAGCCATCCCGGCCAAGGCCGTCCCAGATCAGCCAGCCCCTGTCCCCCAGATGTCCCAATATGGTAGATCCATGAGCAAACTCAACCAAGAGCAGAAGAAATGTCCAGCTGAGAACAACCAGATTGTCCACGTCGAGCTCAACAAATGGTCGTAGATTGAATCTGCTGCATTTGGTGATTGTTACACGATTGCTGGCTGACGCATTGTTGTGTGTGTGCAGAAGCCCCATGCTGCATGGAGACATCCTTATTATAAACCATTTTCATCCCTCACGTGAGCACCTACCAGGTCAGTATGGTGAGTTCTTTCTTTCCTTGGGGACACTGATCACGTCAGAGTCTGCACCCAGGAACGCTGGCCATGCCGGAGTCTGCACCCGGGAACACTGGCCACGTCAGAGCTTGTGGCTCTGGCTCTCAGCACCAGCCCGCCCACCATATTTGAATGACAGAAGCTGATGGCCACCACAGTCATAGTAAGGCCTCTGTGCTCAGCTGACCACCAGCTATCCCACTACAAACTGCAGCCCCTAAGAAACAGTCCAGAGAATCCACCTTTCTCTATCTTTGATTTGAGCAGATATGAAAGGAGAAACCACGTTCCAGCCGAGGAAGCGAATGTCCACATCCTTGGGGTCTGAGCTGAGTTCTCCTTCGAGGACCCTGACCTGACGCTGGCCCTGGGGTGTCATCGCAGGGAGTTTGCAGGTTCATCTCGCAGCCTCACTCAAGAAATAGGTTTTATTGTTGTTATTATCTACTACTTAATGAGGGAAATCATACGGTATTTGACCTTCTCCCTCTGACTTATTTCACTTTGCATAATACCCTCAATGTCCATCCATGTTGTCACAAATGGCTGGATTTCATCGTTTCTTATGGCTGAGTAGTATTCCATTGTGTATATATACCACAGCTTCTTTATCCATTCATCCCTTGATGGGCACTTAGGTTGCTTCCAAGTCTTGGCTATTGTGAATAATGCTGCAATGAACACAGGGGTGCATGTACCTTTGCAAACACATAGGGACAGAGATTGGATTGGTGGTTACCAGAGGGGAAGGGGGGAGGGAGGAGGGTGAAAGGGATAATTCGGTACATGTGTGTGGTGATGGGTTGTAATTAGTATTTTGGTGGTGAACATGATGTAATCTATGCAGAAATAGAAGTACAATGATGTACACCTGAAACTTTTACAATGTTATAAACCAATGTTACTGCAATAAACAAACAAACAAAAAAAAAACAAGACAAGGAAAAAACAAAAAAACAAAACAAAAAAAGAAATGGGTTTTGTTCTGATTAAACACACCTCCCAGGTAACACACCCCAAATTCCCCGACACGGAAAACATCCCATTTCAACACACGTTTCTTGTGCTCCTCATGGGAAAATAATAATAGGAACTCAGGCATCATAGGATCTCTCTTAGTGGTTCAAAATACTTTACGCAACCAAACCGGCCGCAGAGATGACACACCTGTCTGTCCTCGTTACATCACGGACTGGGGACACCAGATGACAAGACAGAGGGACGTCTCACTTGACTGAGAACCCCATATAAACAAATAGATGGCTCATATCTCTCCAGGTGATGTGGAAGGAGCACGAGGAAGGGCCATGAAATAAAGCGACGACTCAGAGTGTGGTCTCCGGACCAGCAGCATCAGCATCCACTGGGGTCCGGAGAGAAACCCAGACTCTTGGTCCCGCCCAGACCTGCTGAGTCAGAAACGCATTGGCTGCATTTTAATAAAACTCTCGTGTGGCTCTGTCGCATGCTCAAGTCTGAGAGAGGCTGAAATAGAAAAAAAAGAGTGAAGAGAAAGGAAGCTAGGTGGTCGGAGAGAGGATGACAGGGATGCTAAATGTTCGGTGACATTAGGAAGAGGCTGAGAGAGGGGACGGAGGGGGCCGGGCGAGCATCTGCGGGAAGAGGATCCGGACAGCAGGACCATCAGAAGCAGAGTTGAGCCTGGACCGAACTGCCACTTGATCCAGGACGCTACCGGGAGGTCTTTGCTTCTGACTTCTGCGTCCGTCTGTCCGCACCTGTGGGTCTGCTGGTCCTCCCCATTCTGCCCTGTAGCAGACAGGCCCATGAAGCTCCAGCCCGTCTCCCATTCCCATAATTAATTAGGGACGTCACCACGCCCCCTATCTCCACTGGAGATTTCTGGGCATCGCAGGGGACGGAGCATCGAACACCTGGTTTCCCCAATGCAGATGGATTTCTGGGTCTTCAGCCACATAGTTGACCCCACCATGCTCCATCAGGTCGCAGGCCAGGCACTGCCCTTTGGAAAGGACAACTCAGTATTCCCCACACAGAGAGTCGGCGCACAAATTCAGTTTGCTAATATTTTATCTAGAATTTGCATCGCAAAATTCACATGGAAATTGGACATATATTTGCTTTTTTGTAGTATTTTCATCAAGGTTTGCTTTCTAATTTGTGCTAACGTCCTAAAATGAATTAGCAAATTTTCCATCTTTTGTTGGAATGATTTAAACCAGTGGTTCTCAGAGGGTGGTCCCTGGGGCAGCAGCAGAACCACCGTCTGGGATCTTGTTAGAAATGCGAATTCTTAAACCCACATGTATTAGTTTGCTCAAGTGGCCATAAAAATACTGCAAATGGGGGGCTTAAACCACAGACACTTATCGTCTCCCTGTCCTGGAGGCTGGAATCTGACATCCAGGTGTCACAGGACTGGTTCCCCCTGAGGCCTCTCTCCTTGGTGTGTAGACGCCGTCTTCTCCCTGTGTCCTCACGTGGTCGTCCCTCTGTGTGTGTCTGTGTCCTCAGCTCCTCTTCTCGTAAGGACCCCAGTCCTATTGGATCAGGACCCACCCTCACGACCTCATGTTACCTTCATCACCTCTTTAGACCCATCTCCACATACAGCCCCATCCTGAGGTCCATGTATTGAATCACTGTGCTGCACACCTGAAACTAATAGAATGTTGTCAATTATGTGTCGATAAAAAATTGACACAAGTGTTTCAGATGGATTTTTGTCTCTTTATCATTAGATACAATGTATAAACACATAAAGCAGAAAAGAGCAGGGATGCTGGGGTCTCTTTTATAAGGACACTGATCGCATCACGGGGGCCTCACCCTCACGACCTCATCACCCCCCAGAGACCCCACCTCCTCAGACCACCCTATCAGGGGTTACAATTCAGCATGTGAATTTCAGGCGGATCACAGACCTTCAGACCATAGCAGTATATTTCTTTATCACTGAATTTTATAGGATTACAGAGTCTCTGCAATATTTGGGGTCTCCCTCCCAGGAGAAGCCAGAGGTTTCTGCCCTTGAAAACCTGCAGCGAAAGGGCCAAAGACCCATCTTTCGGGAGGAAACTGCTGTGTTCCTGGTCCCCTCAGAGCCGGGCAGAAAGCCCCTCCCCGCCCCCCAGTCAAGCACGTCATTTCCAAATGATCGTGACAGACCACCAATAAAACCCCAAGACAACGATTCGTAAACATATTGAGAAACGAAAGCAGATCTGACAAGAGAGTTGGATACAAAATAAATATGCAAAGTTCCATAGCTTTCAGTACAGTGACGTTGACTAGTTAGAAAATATCAATATGTGACTCCAGGCACATAGCAACAGAAATATAAAATGTTTATGAGTATCCTCGCCAGGTAAGTCTGGAGTCCATACGAAGGAAAACACAAATCTTATTGAGGGAGGGGAAAAAGGAGAACATGAGTGAATGCACATTCTCTGTTCCTGCAAAGGAAGTCGAAATAGCATAAAGACATCAATTCTTTAATAATTAATGTTTAAATTTAATGTGGTTCCCATTAAATCCAAATAGTTTTTTTTTTAACTTTGGCAAAATAAATCTGAAGCTCATCTGGAAAATAAATTTGTAAGAATGCGAAGAAATCTTTTTTTTTTTTTTTTATAATGTCAGATCAATGATGAAAGACTTATCCATTCAAAGAGTAAAAGACATTTTATTTTAAAGCTAAGATAATGAAGGCAGTGTGGAATTAGAATAAGAATTAACAGATGGGAGAAAACCAGATAGGCCTTTCAAAAGAGGCCCAAGTATTTATGAACACATATGATAAATAAATTATTAAAAATCAACAAAGAAAGGATTACTCGACAAATAGTGTTAGGAAAATTGGCTAATTATTTGCGAAAGAAATGAGTCAGGACCTCATCCTGAAGCAAAAGCCACAATTAATTCCAGATGAATTAAAGTGTTAAATATAAAAATTAAATCATAAAATCTAAAAATGTCGATGAATATAAAACGTCTCTCTTGAGAAGGACTTTCCAGGAATAAAAACTATAGAAGAAATCATACAGGAAAATTTGATCTACTTGGCTACATGCACCTTTAAAACTCTTTATGTGTAAAAATTACAAACCATATTAAATAGCATGAAAGAAGCTGGCAAGTATTTGTAAGATATATTAATGATAAAGGGCTTGTGTCCTTAAGATATAAAAAGCTCTCACAAATCAATAAGAATGACTATTTATTGAATGCTTTCTGTGAACTAAAATCTTGTGCTGCACACTTTACATATGACCTGTAGTTTAAATATCATAAAAACCCTAGGTGATTTGCTACAGATTGGGAAACCGAGAATTAAAGAGATTAATGAAACTGGCCAGAGTCATAGACTAGTAAACTGTGGTTTAAGATTCAAAACTTAGGTCTGTCTGATTCCAAAGCTCATGGTCCTCAACACTGCCACCCCACCTCCAAACACATGTTAGAAAAATAAGGTACCACCCTAACCAATTTACAGGAGAGAAATATGCATGGCCAATAAACAGGGAAAATAAAAAACGTTCACTGCTAAAAATCAAAGACTGTGAGTCGACACAATGGACACCATTTTAAAACTGTTAAATTTGCAGAGCGAATATTTTTTCCTTTTAAAATAAAACTCAATCCTGGCCGCATAACTTCATAGCGTGTTGGTATAAGAATAAATTAGTACCACCTTCCCGGAAAGCCGTGAGACGCTATGAATCGGGCCTTTTACAAGGTCGTGCGTTTGATCCAGTAATTTGTCCTCAAGGTGGTGTGTATCTGAAAGTAGACGTTTTACCTGCCAGGACCAGCGTGAAACAACTCAAATTCCACCAAAGAAGAGCCCGGTTGACTCGACGCGGCTGCGTCTGTGTGTGGAAATACCGAGCAGCTATCAAGAATCTTGTTTTTGACAAACACTGAAGGATGTGAAGACATACTCTTTATAGAGTGCGAGTTGTCTCTGCTAATAAGCTATAAGCCATTTATATAACTTCTGAGCCAAACTCACCATTTCTCCCCCAAAACGCACCAGCAGAGGGAAAAAGGCTGGAAGCAGATACAGAATTTTTGTGCGTCTCCAGCTGGAGGGAGCGTCCGAGAGGAGACCCATCCCATTGCCCGCTCCACGTCTGCCCCTCAAAACCAGTAACAGAGCCCCCGTGCCCCCCGAGGGCCCCGGTTTAGAGGACAACTTATATGGTCCCTGAAACTACACGCCACATTTATTTTCTGTTTTGCGCTGTTTCTGTCCCCGTAATGATGGAGTGTGGCTGTTACGAGGAGAAAAGATTCTCCGCCCTCCCCCAGCATCGGGAGGAACACCCACGTCCAGTTCTCTTCTCTTCAGACCTTCATCAATCTCATCTGTCAATCTGCAACTTTGAAGAAAAGCTCACCCAGACACGGGCGGGAAGATGCCGTGCACAGACCTCCCGGGGGACCGGGGACCAAGGGCCACTGCAGACCGGGAGACTCATGAATATTGCACGCTCACGGGAAGAAGGACATTCTCCTTACACGGATGAGCATCCAGACGAAACAGCCAGGGCCCGTCGAGTGTGACCCCGTGGGCCCAGGCTCCCACAAGAAGTCTGAACACTGCATGCCCCTCATAAGGAAGGGGACCCCTAGAGGGCCGGGGTCGGGGTCGTCCCCCACAGGGGGTGCAGGTCACAGGCGACAAAGGCCTCATGTGCCCAGGTAAACACATCTGTGAATCTTCCTCCTATGTCTCCAGAAGGACGAGCCCAGATTTACATGTGGATAGAAAACGCCCCACGGTTTTGAGTGTGTGTGTCTTTAAGCTAATGAGAGTGCACACACACGCACACACACACACAAAACATCTACATGCAATATCTACCCATGAAGTCCGTGTGTGCGTGTACATGCACACTTATACACTCATGCACATAAAACATCTATATAGAATGTTTATCTACAATGTCTACATATAATATCTACATGTGATGTCAGCATACATGTCTATATATGTCTGTATATAATATCTATCTGCAATGTCTACATATAATATATATAATGTCTCTATATGATATCTATATACAACGTCTATATATCATGTCTATATGCAACGTCTACATGTGTGTATAAACAATGTTGATATATAGTATCTATACACAACGTCTATATATAACGTCTACATATACTATCTGTACACAATGTCTACGTAACAATGTCTACATACAATATCTATATGCAGTGTCTACATATAATGTCTGTATACAACGTCTATATACAATGTCCATATGTATCTATATATAATGTCTACATACAATGTCCACATACAATATCTATATACAATGTCTATACATAATACCTATATACAACATCTATATACAATGTTTATATATAATATCTATATATGATACATAAACTATATAAAATATGTATAATATATATTAAATATATCTATATAAAATATATAATATGTAATAAACAATGTCTATATAAAATATATAATAATAAATAATGTCTATATATGTATATGTATACGTGTGTGTGTATATACTTATACACACATGCACATAAAACCTCTCTATAATCTGTATATAATATCTATATGCAATGTTTATATACAATGTGCACATATGTATGTGTGTGTGTATATACATTACACACACATGCACTTAAGACCTCCGTATAATCTGCGTACAATGTCTATATATAACGTTTGTATATAACATCCACATATAATGGCTGCATATACGTATGTGTCCACACGCATGTGGACGTATATACACGTAGACTCACACGCGTAACGAGTGTAATGCAACTTGACTGCTATCGGAATACATTTTACAGAAAAGGAAAACGAACGTGCAGCTTACGTGACAGCGACACACTAAACGGTCCGGTGAAAAAAGGAAAACCCAGGAGTTTGGCCTCCGTCTGCCTGTGGGGACCCGGCTGCACGATTGTCTGAATTTGCTGCCTGCATTTTTGCCCAGAAGTCCGCCCTCCCGTTCCTGTGGCGTGCCCTCCGTGAGCCTGTGAGCACACGCTGCGGGAGGCACGGCTTACTGTGTTTTATTTTATTCCAAATAAATGATAGCATTTATTCCGCACCCCGCCCCCACCATACAACTAGTGGTCCGAGTTTGGAGCAAAATAGCTTTCCTTTCCAGCCTTGAAATAAAATGCATAACGTCAACACACGTCTCTAAGCCCGATGTTACTCGAGCGCCGTTGTTTCAGAAAAGTTTTACCCCGAACCATCTGAAAAGAAAAAGGAGGAAAGCTTGCGTTGTCTGCCTTCATCTCCATCCTACTTTGTCTGCCGGGCTGTTTTGCATTTCAAGACATTTCCACTCACCTTGAGTTCCCAGTTCAAAAAGAAACAATAAGTTTAATCTTCTCGCTTGACAATGATGTATGGTCCCTGAGAAAAACACTTTTTTGGTATTATCATTAAAAACCCTTTTTCCCCTCTAGTTCCTGCGCACACCTCATATGTTAAGAAACGCAGCATGGCTTTCTCCGGAGGCCACCGGTCTGAGCCTCGTCAGTCGATTAGTCAGTCAACTAGCAGTGGGAGCCAAATACACCGTCATGAGCAGCAAACGCTGCGCCCGAGGTTTGATCCGGCCCCTCTGGACGAGCACGCCTAATCGTCGTAGCGATGATTTCAGAGTCCAGCGACGGCTGCCACTTGACCCTCTATCCCGATGACATCTTCCTGGTTAGGAGATTTGCCCAACGCAGCCTCTGAAGCAACCGGTTTCAATTAAGATCCCTTTTCTTTGCT
This sequence comes from Ceratotherium simum simum, assembly GCF_057802395.1. NCBI lineage: Eukaryota > Metazoa > Chordata > Mammalia > Perissodactyla > Rhinocerotidae > Ceratotherium > Ceratotherium simum. Next base: position 129,411,920 of record NC_141940.1, read on the forward strand.
TTTTTTTTTTTTTTTTGCCTTTGCACTTAGTTACTTATTGCATTGGTCCAGATGGCGAGGAAAGGCAGAAATGGGATGTTCAGCATGGTCCACGGAGCCTCCAAAACATAGACGTGAACCCCACATGCAAAGGTCTCCACCTCCTCCCCCCGGACGTGCCTGGGGCTGCCCACCCTAACTCAGGACCAGCGAGAGGGACAGCTCAGGCCTCTGGGACTCGGGCCCCTTCACATTATAAAACTCCCTAACCATCGGGAAGATTCCCAAACACGAGGATTTGAGGAGCAGAAAACACCAACCGAGCAAAGCAACGGAGGGGAGTAAAAAACTTTGCCCTCTACCCATTTAGGTTCATTGGCGGGGGCCTGCAAATTAGACAGACTAATGAGAGAAAAACAAAATTTATTAACGTGTGCCTCGTGCACGCACGCATGCGCGCACACACACACGCACGGGGAGCTCAGTGCTGAGCAGCTGGAAGCGACGGGTAGAACTTGGGCTTGTACGGCATCTTAACAAAGAAACATAGACGTCTGAAGACGTGACGAGACAAAGGAAAAGAGTGTCAGGCTCCGGAGGATGGCAAATTGTAGGAAGAAAAACACACGGGGGTCTAAGGAGTGGGTGTGTTGGTGCAGGTCCATCTCCACACCAACTGTCTGTCCTCTTCATGGTCATAAAACTTCCCCGGGAGAGGGGCGCAGGGCTGTCCTCATTTTGCAGAAGTTTCTGCTTATAGTCAGATCAGGGACACAGCTGCAAGGTGTGTTTCTGCACCTGTTGTGTCTCGATTGCCTCCAGCTCAAAACGATCCTTATGCCAAAGTGACGCAGTTTGGGGAGCAGATTCTGTCCCCTCAGCAAATGCGCCAAAGGGCAGAAAAACCCAATTGTCCATCGATGGATGAAGGGACAGACAGAATGGGGTCCATCCACACAGTGGAATATTACTCAGCCATGAACAGCAGTGAAGCCCTGACAGCTACAAGGTGGACGGACCTTGAACACACGATGCTCAGTGAGAGAACCAGACACAAAAGCCCACATCGTGTGTGATTCCATTTATACGAAACGTCCAGAATAAGTAAATCAAATTAGTGGCTGCCGGGTTCTGAGAAGAGAAGGGAATTTGAATTGACTGCCTAATGGGTAGGGATTTAAAATTAAATTTAAAATAAAATAAAGTTAATATTTGAACTTCCTTAATATTTATTAAATATTAACAATATTTTAAAATATATCTAAAATTTAAAAATCAGGAGGTGATGAAATGTTCTGGAATTAGATAGAGGTGATGGTTGCACGGCACTGAGAGTGTGTTAAATGCCACAGAGTTGATCATCGACAGTTAGGTTTATGTTTATATGAATTTCATCTCAATTAGAAAACAAATAAGAGTGCGACCAGCCTGACCACAGGCAATTCCACTCTGACACATTTACCCCACAGGCAGTGACCCTGGAGATGGAAGTTTCCTTGACCTGTGGGGTTGGACTTGTGCCGAGCAGGTAAGTCGTCAACATTGACCATCTTGGGGACACGGCCTGGCACAGCCCATGAGGTGGAGACTGTCACCAACGTACTGGGACCAAATGCACAATCTTCCCTCAGCCGAGGGCAGTACATAATCCGTACTCCAGCTCTCACACTGCCTTTTCTCCTTTTGCCTGAACTCACTGAGTGGATGTTACATAGATGAGCCAAAGATGGCCTCTGTGCACCGGCCCTTTACTGATTATTTCCTTGCTGCTCGCTGAGATCTGTTAGCTCAAAAGACTGCCGGCACCAAAATCGAATCTTTATACATCCAATTGCTTAGAAAATAGGCCAGACGAGCAGAATTTTGGACATTTAGACCCTGCCTAATTTGCAGACCCCTGGAAAATCACTTGACAGTTGTTATTCATTGATACGATTATAACTTTGAGGTTATAAAGCCCCAAGCTGACCCGGATACTCCCTGTCAACCTGCTGAGTGACATCACCAAGACAGGTAGCCCCTCTCTGATCCCCTCCCCGGGGGCCCCCTTGCCCTTCTCCCCCCCTCCTGTAACCTGTCCAAGTGTCACTCAGTAAAGCTTGTTGCATGTTCCTGCCTCTTGTGATTGAACCTTTTTCCTAGATCAGCCCCTGAATCCGTTAAGCCCTCTGCGTGAGGCCCGACACGGACCCTCAGGCCCCCGATCTTTGTCCCGTGATTGATCAGCTGAGATTAGAACCGTGTGTCCCCCTGAAACTCGCCAGACAAACTTCTGCTCAGATTAGAGACCTCCCCGATCACGAAACACTCGCCCCAACAATAGTCACCCCACGTGTAAACTGTCCACTCCTCCCCGTGAAAGTCTAGGGTAGGACCACCCCGCCGAGACACCCGATCGTCAGAGGTGGGGTCCCCTGCCTCCTTCAAGAGCCTCAACAAAACCCACCCCTCACTTGCTCAGCTTGTGTCTTTGATATGTGTGCGTTCATCCTACGTGTCAACAATGAACGGGGACCCACGTATCTGGTTAAACATTATTCTCAGTGTGTCTGAGGCTGTTTCTGGGTGAGATTAGCATTTGAATCAACAGACTGAGTGAAGCAGATGGCCCTCCCCAGTGTGGGTGGGCCTCGTCTCATCAGTTGATGGTGTGAACTCTGAATAAGCGGTAATTTCCTCCCACAGCCCTTGAGCTGGGACCCCAGGTCCTGCTGTGGGACATGAACTGAAATACCAGCTCCTCCTGGGTCTCAAGCCTGCTGGCCTTCAGAGTGGAACCGACACCATCAGTTCTCTGGGGTCTCAGGCCTTGTGACTCGGACTGGAACCTACACCACTGGCTTCCCCGGGTGCCCTGCTCGCTGACCGCGGATGTTGGGACTTGTCGGCGTCCATAATGGCTGAGCCCATTCTTTATAATTGATGTCGGTCTCTCTCTGTGTATAAATACGTACACGCACGCGCGCACACACACACCCCCATGGGTTGTGTCTCTCTGGGGAAATCTGAGTAATGCGGACATTTTCCAGAGTGAAAAGGAAATAGTCACAGTACCTCCTGTCTCCCCGGGGGAGTAGCCGGGGTCGCCTGGCGATCGGCACAAAGTCCCCACCATGACGACCACTGGCCCTCCCTCTGCCTCTGTCCATCCATTAGCACAAGCAACGGGAGGAATGAAGACACGCTGATGTGTGCAAACAGTTCTCTCAGTCCCTTCCGGAAAAATACGATAGATAGACAGATGATAGGTAGACAGATGATAGATTGATAGATTGATAGACATATAGATAGATTGTTAGATGACAGATTGATAGAGATATAGATAGGTGATAGACAGATGATAGATTGATTGACAGAAAATAGATCTATAGATGTATAGATAGATGATAGAGAGATAGATATATAGATACATAGATGATAGATTGATTGATGATAGATTGATAGATATAGAGATAGACATATAGATGATTGATTGATGATAGCTTGATAGATACAAAGATGATAGACAGATGGATAGATGATAGACAGATAGATGATAGATAGATACATAGATGGTAGATATATACATAGATGATTGATTGATAGATGATAGATTGATAGATACATAGATAGATAGATAGATAGATAGATAGATAGATAGATAGATGATAGACAGATAGATGATAGCTGGATTGAAAGATGATAGATAGATACATAGATAGATGATAGATAGACATATAGATAGATAGATAGATAGATAGATAGATAGATAGATAGATAGATAGATAGGTAGATAGATAGGGAGATAGGGAGATAGAGAAATAATAGATAGACGATAGATAGATGGATCCACTAACTGTCAAGCTACGAAACAGCTTCCTCACGACCTCCCTGCAGAACTAACTCTCTGCAATGACCCACCTTTTGTCTCGAAACCCAGGACGAGTTACCTATTTCCTGCTCTGCGCCTCTGGGGTCCATAATAGTAATAAAAACCAGGCGAAACGGACCGACCAGAGGCATCCATCTCAGACCCCTTCTCCATAACCCCTCAAATTTCCCAAACCCAGACCGCGGTGGCCGGACCTCGCACACCCCCTTCTGCAAGGATGTCAGGACGTTCCCACGTGCAGTCAGTTCACTGTCAGAGCCCGGCTTCCGCGGGATGACAGGGTCCCACCCGTGTCCACAGCATCTCCACGGGGCCGCCCTCCGCCACCCAGGTTGGCCAGACGCCCCGTTCAGAGCAGATTTCCCCCCCTTCCCACCAGACCCTCCTCGGGGCGGAGCTCGGGCCAAGTCCAGAGCCCCCGTGAGCTTCCTTCTAACCTCCCGCTGTGGGCCGCCCGTCAGTCTTCCTCCCTCTCCCGGCTCCAAGGCCCCGCAGACCCGCTGACACCCGGTCGTGCGTCTCCACCCACCCCTCTTCCCAACTCCACAGGAACGGGGTCCCCAACGATGACCTGCCCCTGGGTTCCCCGTGAGCCTTATCCTACTTGGAAAGACAGCTCTCCCCACTCAAGGATTGCACAGCACTGACAAAAGGAGCTCCTGAAGGCTCTTCAAGCAGACGGTCATTGGTCCAGGGGCGGGCGAGCTGACCTTCTACTTTATCCCCCTGACCCAGACCCTACGGACCACGTTCTCACGCTGTCACACGGGCTGTGTTAACACGCAGCTGGTCCTGGGCGGGCACCCCTACCGCGCACCCCGCACCAGCGGCATCCGAGGTCCCTGTTTCTCAACTTTGTGCTTCCTATCACGTCCTAGGGAGACCTCGCCACCTTCCTCCCTAATCGCCCCCGTAAAATTTTAACATCACACATACACCCTATACCTATTTACGCATTGTCTGTACGGCGGGATTTTACACCTCAAAAGAGTGAGATGTTTTCATCAACCCCCAAGAAGCAGTTTCTGCCCCCGGGAGGGGATAGCTGCCTCTTTGAGAAGGCGTCTTCTCGAGGATTTGAAGAGTTTATTATGACAATAAAAATAGAAACCCATGTAAGAAAATACAAGAGGACGCTCTGTGACCCGAGGGGCAGGAAGGACTCTTAGTAAGACCCCCAAACACAAGCCAGATGGTAAAAATGGACGAGTTTCGCTGCGTGGAAATGAAGGAATGGTGTTCAACAGACGACGCCGTGATCCACGCTAGCAGAGAGCTCCAAGTCTGAGAGGCCATGATGGAAAAGTGTCAAACCACAAAGAGTTGTTTCTAGAACATACACACTTTTCTTCCCATCCAACAAGAAAACCCAGTGAGGGAAAGTGAGTGTGAGATAAGAGGGGCAGATATAAGTCGTGCAAATGGGCACAGCCAGCCAGGGAAGCAAATTGGCAGGATTTGGAGAGAATAAGCAATGACCCCGTCAATTATGAGGATGGTCACCTGGGCGTTGTCGATGGGGAACCATAGACAGTGTAGGAGCCCGCGCTGGGGGGAGTGTGTTGTAAACCAGGATGGATACCCATTATGGCAGCAGTTACGATGAACCCCATGACACACGCCAACAGGGACCAATATAGAAACGTAGCATTGACTGACAACAGGAGAGGGTGGGCACAAAGCAACGTGTGCAAATTTATAAAACCACACACACAGAACACTACCGATTACGCAGACACATGTGCATCTTTAAAGACATTTATCACACCCCATAGAGAAGGTGTTGATGGTGGAAGATGGAGGGATGGGCAGTGCGGATGGGGATTATGGGGAGGAAGACTTCTCCTCTTCCAACTTGGGTCCTGGGTTGGGGGACTGCAAATTAAATGACCATAGACAGATTAACAGGAGAACAGACAAGGTTTATTATGTTTACAAGCGGGATTTCTCAGTGATGCGTGGCTCACCCAACAGCACAGTTAAAAAGGTTTATATGCCAAACTTAGCAAAAGGGAGGGGGCTTTAGGGCTTCAATGGGAATGGGAAAGTGTGGAAGATTCCATGGGGCTTTTTGATGCTGACGGAAGTGGATAGTCTGTCCCCACGGCAGCTAAATTTCAGTAAACTTTCTGAAGGGGGGTTAATAGCAGCCGTATTTTAGGGACGCTCTGCTTTAATCCCATGAAAAACTTCAAGTAAGCCTTCTTCCTGCATCTTCTGTCGCTCAAATGTTTGGACTGAAAACAAATCTTTATACCAACTCTGGGGGTCCAAGTGGACTCCAAGATGCGAGAGGGACCTTGCACAGAGCACTGATTAAATCAGGTCTCTGCTCCCAGGGTCTAAAAAGAAAACAAACCAGCTAAAGAGGAGTAACAGTCCTGTCCTGTGGTATAAGACGAGAAAAAGAAATCAGAGGACACATGGGCGTTTCCGTCAACACCCTACAAGGGTTGAGGCTACTTGCAAAACCACCTCCCTTCCCAATAATCCACTTAATTTATCCTCTGTGGTCTACACTCGCCATCCACCCCCAGCCTTTGCTGAGGGCCCCACTCTTCTGTGAATTACTCTTGTACTTGCTGTCTCCATCGCTAGACAGCAAAATGAGAGCGTGGGCACTCAAAGGACACTCACATTGTGGCCACACAATGACACTTTGGTCCACGCAGCACTGCATAGACGACGGTGGTCCCATTAGATTAGGGCCACCTTCTGGCTGGGCGTCCTGGAGAGACAAGGTCTCCCTCTCTGAGCCCTGTTCCCGCGTGTCTGGAATAAGGTGATGGAGTTACTGCCGCCAAAAACAGCAACACAGGACAAGGAAGCCCTCAGGTCTGTGGAATTCAGGTGGGATCTCTGACGTCAGTGGGAGACCATCCCGGGCTCCTCGCAGATCCTCCTTCTCCCAATCCCGCTCCTCGGTGCCCTCTCTCCCGGCCGTCTCCCCCGCCCCGGGGTCAGCGCTCACCTCCACGCACACCAGTCCCGGGTGTGCAGAGCCCGCCTCGCCCGTCTCCTGAGGGCCGTCCCGCACGGCTGTGCAGCCCCCGACTGTTCCATCCGCCCCTGGGGCTTCCTCTGTCCTGGACGATGGGTCATCACATCCCGGTCCAAAGGTAATGTCCCCCCCAAAAACGGCCGTAACGAGAAATTAAACTAAACCCACCTCAAAGGGGTAACTTAGCTCATTGATGGATGGGAGAACCAGGATGATGTGAAGCAGAAATTTAAAGTTTAGATACACAAGCACACACAATGCAAAACACATGCACACACACACATATATATGCACACACAGTGCACACACACATACACACATATACACACACACACATATATACACACACAATGCACATACACACATACACACATACACACACACACATATATACACACATAATGCACATACACATACACACACACACGTATACACACAATACACACACGTACACCCATATACACACACAATGCACATACACACACATATACACACAATGCACATACACACACATATACACACAATGCACATACACACATACACACATATATACACACACATACACACATATATACACACATAATGCACATACACATACAAACACACATACACACACGTACACACATATACACACACAATGCACATACACACACATATACACACAATGCACATACACACACATATACACACACAATGCACATACACACATATATACACACACAATGCACATACACACACAATGCACATACACACACATATACACACAATGCACATACACATACAATGCACATACACATACAATGCACATACACACATATATACACACACATAATGCACACACACATATATACACACACACATTACACATATACACACAGTGCACATACACACATATATACACACATAAACACACATATATCCACACAATGCACACACATACACACATATATACACACACAATGCACATACACACATATATACAGACACAATGCACACACACACATATATACACACATACGTATATACACACAGTGCACATACACATGCATATACACACACATAAACACACATATATACACACAATGCACACACATACACACATATATACACACACAATGCACATACACACATATATACAGACACAATGCACATACACACATACACATACAATGCACATACACACACACACAATACACACATATATACACACACTGCACATACACACATATATACAGACACAATGCACATATACACACACATATACCCACACAATGCACACACACATACACACATATATACACACACAACGCACATATACACATACATACAGACACAATGCACATGCACACATACACACACAATGCACACACACATACACACATATATACACACACACACAATGCACACACATATACACACACACAATTCACATACAGAGTCACGAATGCTGAAATGAACTTGCTAATAGACGCACAACTGTTAAACACGCACAATGACAAATATCCTATGGGCCATAAATAGTAAGATGGGGGTTATCCGTTCTGCAAAGCAGGCAGCAACCGTTTCCCTCCTGCACAAAAGCGTCTGCATCTCCAGCTACAAGAGTCGTTTGCATTGCAATCAGTTGTCTGCAGGTCCATTGCACCCCCACAGATCTGCAAATCAGCGGGTCCAGAAAGACAAAGAAGGAGCACCCCTTACAGAACCGGAGCTTCTGCAGGGCCCGCGAGCTGGCACTCCACGGACAGGACATCCGGGATACTTTTGGACGGCCTCCAAGCCTTAGGACACTTTTCCCTGAGTTCCCAAGTGTATTGTGTGGGATTCCAGCGAGGCCTCTGGCCAGACCCTCTGACCAGCACCCTCCCGAGGCGATAATGCTCCATCTCAGCTCCCCCGACCAGACCTGTGTGACCAACCACCCGCTCCGCCGAGTCCCCGAGTCCTGGGGACCCTGGCTGCCCACCGCCTGGGGAGCTTCTGAAACACCCCAGACCAAAGGAACCAGTGTCGACAGGCTGAGCCCCGATGCATCCCCCGGGCTTCTGTAAGGGAAATGCACCCCAAAAACAGAAGCGTAATTCTCCCCGTTACACATAAGACAGACTTCCCCCTCATCCCTTTTCTTCAGAATTCCTGTCTCGGCCCTTTTCAAAGGTATGTAAATCTGTTAAATGGCCAGCAAGCCTCTGGCGGGCTCCCAACTCAGGAATGTTTGCTCCAGGACCTGGGGGCATCGCTGAAATGTGATCCTCAGGAAGAGCCACGCTGATCCAGGAGGGTGACTGAGGGCTCCAGCTGGGCCTGGCTGCAAACGCAGACCCACCTCCCCGCGTCATAAAGATGCGAGACGTCAGTGCCGGTGTGTCTGGAGAACACGCATGGAGCGGGTCGTCTCCGCGGAGCTGCAGAAAGGGGTGAGGCTCCCCCTGTGTCTGCATCTCTTAGCGGCCGCCTGTGAGCCTGGCCGCGCACGATCCTCTCTATGAGTCTCCCACCTCAGTTCAACTCAACCACACCCTTCAGCTTTCAAATTCTGGGCCTTTTATTAATAAATGGGATTCGTTAACATTGAGAACTTTGTTCATCAAAATGCACACGAAGAGGGTGAAGCTAGGACTCAGGAGAAGATGTTTGCAAAATACTCAGATGCAGAATTTATGAACGACTCCGACAAATCACCAGGAAATAGAGAGATGAGTGAGAAAGAGACGGAAACACCAGACAGGCCCTCCCCAGAAGGGGACACGCAGAAGTCCAGTAGACTATGAAAAAGTGTCAGAAATTAGTCAGAAATAAAACTCGACACAGCGAGGAGACGGTGCCCAATTTGTGAAAATTCACAGGACCAGAGTCTTATTCTCCCATATGTATTTTGTACCTCGATGGAAAGTTGACTTAAAAGAATGACAGTACATGCGAAAATCGATGAATTGATCACATTAATTAATTTCACAGCAACAGGTGAAAGAGGGGAATTCATGAGATCCTATCCACAGACGCAGAAAAAGCATTCGACCATCCCCAACACCCGTTTGTGATAACAGAATGACGATGCCGAGGGTCGATGAGATCCTCATATGATGCTGGGGGCTGTGAATCAACACTACCACTTTGCAAAACTCTTTGGCATTGTCTGTTAAAAGGGAACATATGCAGCACTCTGGAATATTATACAGCCATGAAAATGGATGAAGCACTGACACAGGCAACAATGTGGATAAAACTCGAAAACACGATGCTCAGTGGGAGAAGCCAGACACAAAAGGCCACATAGTGTGTGATCCCATTTATACAAAGTGTCCAGAACAGGCAAATCCGCAGACAGAAAGTGGATGAGTGGTTGTCAGGGGCTGGGGAGGGGGATGGGGAGGGACTCTTAATGGCAACAGGGCTTCCTTTTGGGGGATGAAAATGTCGTGGAACTAGACAGAGGTGGTGGTTGCACAACCTTGTGAATGTGCTAAATGCCCCTGAATTGTAAAATGGTGAATTTTATGTTATGTGAATTTTACCACAATTTAAAAAAGAAGTAAACATGTGCTTCATGCATAACCCAATAATTCCACTCCCAAGTATATTCCCAAAAGAATAGTGTGTGCATGTGTGTGTGTGTAGAATAAATAGAATAGAATACATGGCAGAATATATATACAATGTAGAACATATATAATATATAGAATAGAATATATAGAATAGAATATATAGCAGAATATATACATAATATAGAACATATAGAATATAGATAATATAGAATATAGAACATATAGAATAGAATATATAGCAGAATATATACATAATATAGAACATATAGAATATAGACAACAGAATATATAAGACAGACTATATAGAATAGAATATATATAGTAGAATATACACAATAGACATATTCTATAGAACATATAGAATAGACTATATAGCAGAATAGATATCTAAAGTAGAACATATAGAATATAGATAATAGAATATAGAACATATAGAATATATAGAATAGAATATATAGCAGAATATATACATAATGTAGAACATTTAGAATATAGATAATAGAATATATAAGATAGACTATATAGAATAAAATATATATAGTAGAATAAATACAATAGGTATATTCTATAGAACATATAGAATAGACTACATAGCAGAAAAGATATATTCCATAGAGTATATAGTATATATAGTAGACTATATTATCTATAGAATATATATAATATATTCTATAGAGTATATAGAATGAATATATCGTGGAATATATATTCTATAGAATATATAGAGTAGAATATATATATTCTAAAGAATAAGTATAATAGAATATATGTAATAGAAAATATATATATTCTATAGAATATATAAAGTAAAATATATATATTCCATAGAATATATAGAATAGAATATATATGGTAGAATGTATATAATAGATATATTGTATAGAATATATAGAATATATATAGTAGAATACATATTCTATAGAAAATGTATCATAGAATATAATAGATATATTCTATAGACTATATAGAATAGAATATATATGGTAGAATATGTATAATAGATATATTGTATAGAATATATAGAATAGAATATATATGGTAGAAGGTATATAATAGATATATTGTATAGAATATATAGAATATATATAGTAGAATACATATTCTATAGAAAATGTATCATAGAATATATATAATAGATATATTCTATAGACTATATAGAATAGAATATATATGGTAGAATATGTATAATAGATATATTGTATAGAATATATAGAATAGAATATATATGGTAGAAGGTATATAATAGATATATTGTATAGAATATATAGAATATATAGAGTAGAACATATATATATTCACCAATAAACATGACAGCGGATGTCGGTTCCCACACGACTCACAGCCCCCACACCCACACGTCCACCAGTGACAGAACGAATAGATAGATTACGACGTCCTCAACAGCATGGAGTCTACTCGGCCTGAGGACACACACACCACACCTTAAACAACACCACGGGCGCGTCTCCAACCACGACCGTGGGAGAAGGAAGCCAGACACCGAGTAGAGCGTCTCCATTCGAGTCAGCTGTTGAAAGACTGAGTGACTGTCATTTCTGGAGGAAAGGGGGACGGAGGGGACGGCGGGGTGGCCTCTGGTGCCGGTGGGGCTCGATTCCGAATCCAGCTGGGTTTGCACGGTGCACACAGGTGGTGAAGAGTCACGGAGCCGTGCGCCGGGCATCGGTGCAACTTCTCTCTGAATTTTATACGTCCATAAAGAGTTTCTTTTTCAAAACAGTTCACCATCCTTCTCCTAAGAGGGCAGGAATCTATTGTTTCGCAAAACCCCAGGAACTTAATGAATGACAGCTCTCGGCCACTGATACCCAGGAAACGGGCCGTCCGTCACAACGAACGGCTGCTGGGGGGACATTACGGGGCCCCTGTGATCAGAAAGTGCCTCGCAACTTCATCTAATTGAAAAATGAGTCTGGGGGCGCGTCCCCCATCCCCACGTCTGCCCGGCCCCCTTCTTCCTCCAGGGGAGGCCGGGCAGGAAGGTGCATCCTGCCCCCGGCAGGTCCTACTCAGGAAGAGATGAAATTTCAGCAGAGAAAAGAAACAGCAAGATGAAAAAGCAGCACGAAAATAATTAGAAACAGGGTAAAGAAGAGAGGTTTGACCAGAAATCAAAGACACAAACGTCACTTAAAACCGAATGGAAAAGTGGGGAGCG